>NC_072424.2:8555000-8565000 GCF_028878055.3 Symphalangus syndactylus
GTAGCCGTTTAAAGGAGAGCTGTTTGGTCCTAATTGCCTGCTAGCTCACAAAGGGCCAATTTACACAATACCCATGTAGAATTTAAACAGTTCATAATGTAATGGATATTACACAGGAGCCTAACACTACGATTAAAATGATTTTCATCAGATAGAGAAGCTCTGGTTAATCAGCTTCATAAAAGTAAATATAAATGAACTAATTCATAGCTTAAACACACAGAAATAGAGCAGACTTTGAAATTAGTCACTGCGGTGGGGGCTTGCCCCTTTCTTGTGCGATACCTAGATTGGGCTCCAGTTAAAACGGTTGATCCCATTATTTGTTTTAGCCCAGTTTAAAGTGTCCTCATTCTGCTGCTCCACGCTTACGCTGGCACTGGAGTTTTTTGTTGGGACTCTGAAACAAACACAACCAAGACCAAACTCTTTCTTCCTTGGGTGCAGTGGTGGCCACAACTCTGTTTAGAGCAGTTGAGTCATTGTCCCAGCAGAAATGAGGGCCTCGGGATTTCTAGATTCAACTCAAGATATCCGGAGCGGCACCCAGCTGCCCCTCCACCCCTGTCCTCCCAGGTACAGGGCCCGACTGTGCCCCTTGGTCCATCTTCACAGGACCCTCATGAGTCAGTAGAGGGAAACTCCCACAACTCAGCCTCCTGGAACCAGCCCTCCCAGGAATGAATGAGGTCGCCCATATGGTGCCCTGTCCTAGTCCCTGTGCGCCGTGAAAGAGGAAACCTCATTTCAAAAGTAATAAGATCACACCTTTCCCCCTTCTGCTGGTTCCCGAGAACTTCCCAGGATTCTGTAGGCTGTTTCCGAGTGGAATGGGGCTGAGAAAGCCGCGCCTGGCGTGTAGCAGTTTGTCTCGAGCTGCTGTCTTCCCCTCTGCCTGGGAGAAACAAGTAAATAAAGCCCATATTTCAAGCTTGATTTACTCTGGTACCTACTGTGAAAGATGATGACTCTTTAGGGAAATAAAGACAGGGTCAGGGAATTAGTGCACATAATGGTCATTTTGATGACGGGCCAACAGATGCAACGGGAGACACACTGTACACAATTAAGCATAATGTACTAATGACAGGTTAGAATTTTTATCGCCTCTTCGCAATGGAGCAGCAAATCCATGTTTAGCAGTAATAAAGAGTTTATTGGTGCTAAAGCCAAAGATTTTCTGACATAGGAAAGATTTTTCCTTTCATAACAAGAGTATTAAATTCTTTGTGTACCAGACTCTAGAAGTGAGATATGTAAAGTGGTTGTCAGATATTTCTTAGGAAAAAGCCAATTAAAGAGTAATTGAGTAAAGGATGAGAATTACCTTTTGACTTCACATGTCGGGCATTCAATTTTCTCACCCCCTCCCCAAACACTGAAATCGTGCGGCTCACTGAGCACCTCCTCGTGAAAGCAGACATTTGCTCCGTGGGTAACTCTGCACGGTATCAGAGTCACACACCTGCTATATGGTGCCAGCCACCTTGCAGAGGCTTCATTGAATCCCCAAGTCAGACATGACCAAAACTAGTTTAAGAGGTAAGCGCAGAGTTCCTCTTTCTCTCTGCTGAGGCTTCCCCTCTGTCCGTCCCTGTAGATGCCCCAAGAACCTGGCATGGAGCCACTTGACTGTTGAGCTTACTTTATTTGCGTCACTGGGACCTGTGTGCTCAGAAAGGATCCTGGTCTCTAGGGTAGTGCACGACAGCTCTTTCTCAAGTACTTGCACTGCTCTTTAGGCAGTTTGGATAGAAGCAGAAGCTATCATTGCCACATACAAAATAGAGGGAGTGAGTGAGCAAGCAAGAATGCGTGTGTGTGCGCGCATATGTATGTGTGTATGCATATGTGTGTGTGCATATTTATGTGTGCATGTGTCTGCATGTGTATGTGTATGCATGTGTGTGTGCATGTGTGCATGTGTTTGCATATGCATGTGTGGGCATGTGGGCATGTGTGTGTATGCATGTGTGGGCATGTGGGCACGTGTGTGTCTATGTGTGGGCATGTGTGTACGTATGTGTGAGTGGCATGTGTGTATGTGTGCATAGGTGTGTATCTGCAGCTGCTTGACCCTGGGTGTGCTCAGTATGTTTCTGGGGTCCAGCACCCAACTTTGTCCTGCTGATTTCTGCAGAGGATGACAGTGAAGGCCTAAGAATGCCAAACCCAGCCGTTCATGACTGTGCCGAGTGAGGGCTAGTTAGGGTATCATCAAAACTCACTCTGTTCTCTTGGAGGTAAAAGGGTGAACTGTCTAAAAGACATCAAGAAATTTAAAGAAACCTCCTCTGGTGCGGGGGGGGGGGGGGAAATCTCTGAAATCACAAACAAAGCTCCTGGAGGTGGCTCCGTGCAGGTACATTTGCAGATGAGCAGCTTCTCGGGCCGGCGCCTGCTCCGAAGATTAGCTGGGTGGTAATGTGTGGTGTAATTGCACCGTGTTGCTGTCCCTGAAGTGAAAACCTAATTGCCTGACAGGACGATGACTTTGTGGCGCCCTCACCTTGTTAGGCCCTTCCTGATGCAGTTCAAATGCAGTGTGGCCGCAGGTGCGCCTAATTTACCTCGCTGCAGAACGTGTGGAGTTTAATTGCACAGTGGTTGTTAGGAAAAATTGGTGGGTGGAATATCAAGTGACTTACTGTATGCTGATGGCAGATGGTGTGAAGAGGCATTGTGAGCTAAGTGTATAGGTGAGGTGAGTTAATAAAAGATGTAAATTCTGGCCTAAAATGGTGAGGCCTCATGGTATGCAAGAAAATTTAATTAAGTGGCCACCATTCTTTCCCCCCATCAATTGGATTTTCTTCTGCTACGGTAAGAAGTCATCCAGGATATGCTGGGAGTGCACTTAGATGAGTCTTGGTCAGTTGAGTGTTTTCATTTTCTGATATTCTAATTGCCAGCGAGGAACCTTGAACGTAAGAAAATCATGTGAAACTTCATCAAAAATTAATAATCACCAAGTGGGACAGACGATATTTTGGGAGAAAATAGAGAAAGGTTTGTGTTGATGACCTCGCTGGACAGGCTGCTTGGCCGCTTGCAGAGAGTGGGTATGTCAGCACAGACCAAGCTCTGGGACCTCTTGGTTGTGGCCTTTTCAAGTTGAGGCAGAGGTTGTACAGGGAGAAACCCCCCCACCCGCTTTTCCTGTGGGTGGTGGTAGAGCCCGGCTTCCCAGGTTCTTTGAGTTCAGACTGGAAGCCAGCTCTCCTGCAGTGTCACTGAGCATGCAGGAATGTGGAGGACAACATGATGACGTTTTAGTCACAGCATCTCAACACACTGTCAGGACGTCTGAATCTTCATGCCATGAAACGTAAGGGCAAGGCATGGTGGGAAATGGAAATAGCACTCACTTCGGCCTCACCTCTCCAGCCCAGCAGAGTGCTGCTCCTTGCTTTCTGCCTCAGCAACAGTTTCATTACCACCTCAAGAATTCTTGGTTAAAACAATATGCCTCCCAGTCAGTTCTTAGATTTTTTTTTTTTTTTTTTTTTGAGACCGAGTCTCACTGTGTTGCCCAGGCTGGAGTGCAGTGGTGCAATCTCCGCTCACTGCAATCTCCACCTCTTGGGTTCAAGTGATTTTCCTGCTCCACCCCCCCAATTGCTTCTTAAGAGCTGTACCTACTGTAACTCTTTTTCTTTTCTTTTTTTTTTTTTGAGACAGAGCCTTGTGCCGTCAACCAGGCTGGAGTGCAGTGGCATGATCTCAGCTCACTGAACCTCCTGGGTTCAAGCGATTCTTCTGCCTCAGCCTCCTGAGTAGCTGGGATTATAGGCGCGTGCCACCACACCTGGCTAATTTTTGTATTTTTAGTAGAGATGGGGTTTCACTATGTTGGCCAGGCCTGTCTCGAACTCTGACCTCAAGCCATCTGCCCACCTCAGCCCACCAAAGTGCTGGGATTATAGGTGCTACTGTAACTCTTAAAACCCATATTTAAAAATGTGTTTTCTTAGGCAGTGGTAGCCTCTGGCAGAGGCTATCATACCATATCACACAATGGTATGATAGATTTATGTACCATTATGATAGATTCGTATTTTTCTTGCCTTTTTTTGTGAATGATTAGAAAGCTAATTCAGGGTAAACATATTGCATGATTTTGCTAATTTTAATTGTAAAAATATTCTCGGCTAGGATACAAAACCAGCCAGAGAAGAATTTGGTGGCTAATGGAAATAACCACTAGCTTGGATGAAGGACCCAAGAGCAGAGTGATTCCTGTTTGGGATTTACAGATAAGATATAGCACATCCAGTGAAATTTCCATTTCAGGTCAACAGCAATTTTTTAGTGAGGGGTATGCTTTGGGACATTATTTTTTGTTTATCCAAAATTCTAATTTAACTAGGGCATCCTTCATTTTTAGAGGGTGGAGATGGTAGGCCTGTCTGGGGTGAATGTTTCCCCCATGGTTAATGGGCAGTTGTGCAAAGATTGAGCCAAGAAATGCCAATGCGAAGGTCACAGCTATCATCATAAAGCTTGGACATCCACAGCGTCAAGGCAAATGCAACTCACTGCTCTCCTGTGTGGCTATTTCGGGTGCCTCCTGGCCGCCTCTCCCAGAGCCTCTTCTCAATGTCGCCCCCTAGAGGGAAGTGTGGAAGCTGTGGGGTTGAGTCTCCACTCCTGCCCGCGCCAAGAGTGTCTTTAAAAAGTTTGAGTCTTTTGTCTGATAACCCTAATAAATATCATCTTTTTGTATTTTTTATAGATTCTTTCTAAAGTTTTTCCTCAAGTGCAATCAGAACTGTTTGAAGAATGCAGGCAACCCTCGAGATATGCGGAGATTCCAGGTATACATTTCTCAAAGACACGCGGACTGTGGTCCTGACTTTTCATACGAAATTCGAATTCTCTGATTTTGCAACTGTTCAGGAAGTAATCTTGAGTTCTTTAAGGGCTTGGAAGCAAACTGGAATTGGTGCATTTGCTAAAAATATGCAAATAAAATACTTTAAGAATGATCTGGTATATTCAGTATGCCAGATTCATCAAGTCTAATGTGGGCACAACATAGCGAACTTAGCTTTGAAAACATGGCCATGTGGAAGTTTTTTTTTTTTTTTTTTTTTTTTTTTTTTTTTTGTTTTGTTTTTTTTTTTTTTTTTTTTTTTTTTGAGACAGAGTCTTGCTCTGTAGCCCAGGATGGAGTGCAGTGGTGCGATCTCGGCTCCCTGCAACCTCCGCCTCCCAAGTTCAAGGGATTCTCCTGCCTCAGCCTCCTGAGTAGCTGGGATTACAGGCGCACACCACCACACCATACCTCTACTATTTTTAGTAGAGATGGATGGGGTTTCAATATGCTTTCCAGGATGGTCTCGAGCTGCTAACCTCAAGTAATCCGCCTGCCTTGGCCTCTGAAAGTGCTGGGATTACAGGCGTGAGCCACCGCACCCGGCCCAGAAGTGCTTCTTTTGGGATTGATTGATGGATTGATTTTCAGTGGGAGGAGAACTATAATGCAACCTTTTGGGAGTACTCCAGATCTGAGATCCTCCTCATAGAGGGATCTGCACCTGCTTAGTACAGACCTCTGCAACTGCCAGAATGTCTTCCTGGCCTCGGCTTCCTTCCCCTGAGGTTTAATGTGTTCTTATTGCCCACTTTCCATGCCTAGTTGCGTCTGTTCCTAAACTCAGGCTAAGTCCTGTCTCTGGTTTGCCTCAGAAGATTTTATCTAAAAGACGGATACAGAGGGGTGGCTGGGGGGTGCAGGGATGAATTATGATAGATTTATGTACCATTATGATAGATTCATATTTTTCTTGCCTTTTTTGTGAATGATTAGGAAGCTAATTCAGGGCAAACATATTGCATGATTTTGCTAATTTTAATTGTAAAAATATTCTCGGCTAGGATACAAAACCAGCCAGAGAAGAATTTGGTGGCTAATGGAAATGACCACTAGCTTGGATGAATGACCCAAGAGCAGAATGATTCCTGTTTGGGATTTACATGATTTTCCCATCAAATAGCTCAAAGCGTTTCTCAGAAATTTAACTTATACCTCAGTCCTTTAGTGGATCACGTGACATCTGTCTCCATGCCTGCCCGGTCAGCTGGTCAGAGGAGGCGGGCTCTTTGGGCCTGCCCACAGTCCTGTCTGCAGCTGGGGACAGTGTTTCCTGCAAACAGTTGTGTCTGCTTCCATTTGTCACGCACTGGGCTTCACAGGGCACTGGTGATATTGATCCTTCTAAGCAGAATGGAGGTCAGGCAGGGCTGAGGGGCTGTGTCCTCTTTGTCTCACCAGTGACCAAACACAGCGTCAGTTACAGGTGATCTCATGGTTGACTGCAGACCCCGTAGTTGCTAGAACTGCCTCTGGTCTCTTTAGCTGAGCCCCATGCGTCTCAGAAGGTGTAACTGACCTAGGAGGATGGCAGGGCTTACACAATAGTTTCAGCTGCTTTCACAATCTCAGCAGCTTTCTGTAGGTGCTATAGCCCAGGTGAGACACAGAGTACAGCTTGCCTGCTGTCTCTGCTGAATTACACTCTTTTCCCTTCGTGGCTGACCTATATATAGATGACAGCAAAGCCTGTGTCTTTAAAAACTTTTTAAATTTGTTTTTACTTTTTCATGTTTCTTTAACGTATCATGTTTAGGAACGTAAAAAGGGTTAAGTCTGCACCTCAGTGTTAGTTATGCATCTTTGCATCATATTCAGATAATGCATTTGTAGAGTGTCTTCAATGCCCAGGGCTGGGCCTGGGAGGCAGACCACGAGGCGGGCACCTGGGTGACCAGGAACAGGTCTTACTTAGCTCCTCCAGGCAGAGGCTGCCAGGCCCACTTGTGGTACCAAAGGGGCAGCAAAGCCACCTCCCACCAGGGCTGCAAAGGGCAAAGCCAGTGGGCAGTGGTCAAAAAAGGAAGGTACTGAGATACCCAAGGCTAGACCTGGGATGCTGGGGCAGCACTTACAACCTTTTGAGGTTCTGGGTGGCTTGACACTGTTGTGCCCTCAACAATCCTGGCAGTGGCCAAGGGGAAGCAATGCCAGGGAAGCTGCCCCTGTTGAGGGCGCCTGGGTGGGATGCCGTGTGTACCGCCCCTGCTGCATCATCATCTGGTGGAGTCTGAGATTTAAAACGAAAAAGCCGGCTGGGCTCATTGGCTCACGCCATAATCCCAGCACTTTGGGAGGCTGAGGTGGGTGGATCACAAGGTCAGGAGTTCGAGACCAGCCTGGCCAACATGATGAAACCCCCGTCTCTACTAAAAATACCAAAAAATTAGCCAGGCGCAGTGGCGGCGCTTGTAATCCCAGCTACTCCGGAGGCTGAGGAAGCAGAATTGCTTGAACCCAGGAGGCGGAGGTTGGGGTGAGCCGAGATTGTGCCACTGCACTCCAGCCTGGGCAACAGAGCGAGACTCCATCTCAAGAAAAAAAAAAAAAAAGCCATCACTTGCACATGTATTTGTATATAAACATAAGCTTTGGCTTCTTTGTTAAACCCCTTAAAATACTACTTATTTATATGTTTAATTATTTTATATTCAGTGACTCATTGAATACAATGAATTGTATTCATTTTGTATTAGGTAACTAGTTTAATTATTTTATTAATAGGCTTTATTTTTCTTAGTGAAGTTTAGATTTACAAGACAATTTCACAGAAAGTAAAGAGATCGCCCGTATACCCCCTGTGCGCCCCTCCCTGTGGTTTCCCCGATTATGTTGGTGCAGGGGATTCCTTACATGTGCTGACCCAACACTGAGGCGTCGTGATTCACTAAGGCCTACAGTGGCCTTGGCTTTTAAGCTCATTTCACATGGTGTGTTTTGTCTGGGCCTTGAAGGGAAGGTGAACCCTGACTGGGAGCCCCTTCCGCTTCCCCACTCACCTGCAACCACCGCACAATTCTCTGTAGGGCTGTGGTTCCCTTGGGTGGTGCTGACCCAAAGACATGGCCGAGTGTGCCCAAACTGTGGCAGAGAGCCACACTTCCTTCAGGTCAGAGCTGGGCTGAAGCTCCAGGAGTGCTTCTGCAAGACCCAGATGAAACCTGGCCTCAGATCTTTGCAGCTCCAGCTAGTCCAGGATCAATGCACCACCTCTGTTAGAGAAAGCTCAGGGCCACGTTGTCATTTCCTGGTTCCTGGGTCCATCAGGGGTGCCATTTCCGGATGTTTGTGGCAAGCTCACCTGGGCAGGTCTATGGAGTCTGCAAGGCCATCGCTGCCTGGTCCTTTTCATTTCTCCATCTACCACGAGGCAGCTGAGGGCTTAAGAGGGCCTGATCTGTGATCTCTCCCCTCGACATCCTTTGTGCCTGGACCTAATAATGGAAGCCTCTCACCGCAACAGAGAGGACATTCCCTTGGCATCCCAGGGTCCTTGCCAGCCTTTGCAATGAACTTGAGAAAAGATACCTTTCCAGGATTGAAAACACTCCCACTGTTCATATTCAACTCGGTCTTTTCAGATGCAAAAAAGTTCATTACCAGACATTAAATGTAATTGTAAAATTGACCCAGGGATCATTTCCTGATAAAATGTGGGCAGTAGGAATGTTCCTGATTTATGAAGCCTTTTTTGGGCAACTCTGAATCCTCCCAGCTCTTCAAGGGAGGCCAGTCTCAAGTGAACTCATTTTAATTAGATAAACTATCTAATCAATACATGAACAGATCAATCAAAACGGCGGCTTTAAAATGAGTGGCCAGAGGGGTGTTTCTGAAGCTAATGGCTAGAAGAATATTTCTCTGAATTGAATTCACTTGTTAGCATAATAGGAGATTAAACTGTAATTAGTGGAGCAGGTTTTGAAGAGAAGCAATCTTGAGTCAAAACAAAACAAAACAACCCACCCACCCTCATTAGCCAAAAAAGCTGTGAACGCACATCAATCAACAGTGTCCAGGAACACGTGAAGTTTCCTTGTGCTCTGCAGTATTTAAGATGGCTTGTATTTTGCCTAACAGGGGGCTCTGCTTTGCTTTGCCAATTCCATTTTCAAATCCACTTCATCTTTGCAGGTTGTTGTATCGACAACAGTCAACGTGGATGGCCACGTGCTGGCCGTGTCAGACAACATGTTTGTGCACAACAATTCCAAACACGGGAGGCGGGCCCGCCGCCTAGACCCGTCAGAAGGTACGGCCCCTTCTTATCTGGAAAATGGTAGGCACATGTTACATGTCTTTTTTTATTTGCGATGCTTCTTTTTCTTTGCACCATCCTTTATGTTCATTCATGTGGATTTACTCTCACCAGGCCCCCGCCGTTGGTCAGACCTCCTGCACCAAGGCAGGGCGAGGGGGTGTCCCCGAGGTGGAAGGCGGGGACAGCCCTCCTACGCTTTCTCTTCTCCCTTATTGAACAGCGGGACTTTCCCATTCACCTGCCACGGCCTTCATGTTTCCAGGCGTTCTTTTGCTTACTGCTTTTCTCGCGATTTTAATTTATTTGGTTTTATTTTGGTTTGTCGGAAGCGCCCATCCAGAAGCTCATACCCAGATACTTTGTGCAGGCCCAGCGGGTGGTTACATCCTGGTCCAGTCAGCTCCAAAGGGACAGTCAGGGCCATTTCCTGTCCCTGGCTGGAGTGCGTGTGCATGTGATCCACATGTGTGTGCGTGTTCGCACAAGAGTGGGGGCAAGGAAGAGGGAGTGAAAATACAAACCAGCAAACATTTTTTTTTAACCAAATGCTTTCAATTGATTGACTTCTTGTTTAGCTTGTTAAAAGAGAAGGGTTTCCATAAGGGTGGTAGGTAGGGAGAAAGGTTCTTGGGTATCAGGTCGGAATGCAGAAAGACACAGACACAGTGGGCCTTGCGCCGAGCCCCTCAGGCACATCCCACTTCCTGCTCTGCACAGTACCCACAATTGAACACATCCCCTTTAGAGTAGGAGCCATTTCCCCCATTAAACATTTCATAATAATTATGAGATTCTGACCAATATGAATTGTTGAGAAAGTAATGTGTTTTTTTAAGTGAATTGCAAACAAAACAGCACGATCG
>NC_072424.2:8570000-8582500 GCF_028878055.3 Symphalangus syndactylus
CCTGCAGCCCTGGGGTTTAAAACCCGCCATCGAGGTCCCCCGTCCACTGGAACAATTAGTGCTAGAATTACTAGAAGCAGGTTTAAGGAGACATATGGTGGCAATTTTCATATGAATGATGCCCTGTGGCCTTTCCTGCAAACTAAAACCTGGGATCATTTGCAGATATTTTTCTTAAAAAACACTGTAGGTCCCGAGACTCTGGGTGACAGCTAGGAGGGGGCATTCCAAGACGATGGTCCAATTTGTGCTCATTTTGGTAATTATATCCAACTGGCAAGTGTCCGCCTCTCACAGCCAGCGCCGCTGAGCGCCTGTTCACTGTGTGGTTTTTGTAGCTGATAACTCCCCATGCCATCCGAGTCCAGACCCCACCGAGGCACATTCCTGGCGTCGTCGAAGTGACCCTCTCCTACAAATCCAAGCAGTTCTGCAAAGGTGCTCCTGGGCGCTTTGTCTACACCGGTGAGTTCACAGCTCCAGCTTCTGCGGGAAAGCAGTAGAGGCCTCCCCACCAGGAGGTGCTCATGAGGGCACAGGAGGACTGTACAGAGAGGGCAGGGGTCTGTGGGAAGACGGGCAAAGCCCCCTTGGCCTGTGGGTTTAGCTAGATGTGCGGTTTCCACATCTTTCTTTGAGATGGCGTATGAAGCCTTGGATGGGGCAGCCCCCGTGGCTGTGTGACCTTCGGTACCTCTCTCTGTTTGTGGGGCTCCTCACCTGTAAATAAAGTGGCAGGGGGAGTCATTAGGAACAACAGCCACCCAGCTACCACTGGGGCAGCTGCCCACATGCCTGGCTCCACGTGGGGCTAGGGGCCGCATGTCCACTGGTCTCCATGCCTCTTCCCCGTGGAGTCGCCGCTGTTCTGCTGCACAGGCCGAGGCTCAGAGAGGTGATGAAGTCAGTGCCTGGGCCACACCCCTGGTAAATGCAAAGCCCATGTAAGCCTGGTCTTTCTTGCTCCAGCCTGGGGTCTTGAACCCTACATGACACTGCTTCCTAAAGGAGATCCGTATTCTTTGAGGGTGCAGGACAGACTCCTGTCAGCAGGAAGTGTGGCCTAGGCAGTTACACATGCTTGCTATCTTACGGTTGTTCTATACAATGCTTTGTCCATGCGAGGGCTGAATTAGCACCACTTGTTCGGGATTGCTGTTGAGAAATGCCGTAAATAAACTTCAAATTGGCTGGGCATGTTGGCTCACACCTGTGATCCCAGCACTTTGAGAGGCGGGAGAATCACTGAGTCCAGGAGTTCAAGACCAGCCTGGACAACAGGGCAAAACCCTGTCTCTACAAAAATTTAAAAATTAGTGGGGCATTGTGGTGTATGCCTGTGGTCCTAGCTACTCAAGATGGTGAGGTGGGAGGATCACCTGAGCCCGGGAGGTCAAGGCTGCAGTGAACCTTGATTGCGCCACTGGACTCCAGCCTGGGTGACAGAGCAAGACCATGTCTCAAAACAAACAACCCACTTCAACTTAAGGCATGTTTGCATTTTGATTTCTAATCTTAGCCAACTCCAAAAGCTGTGATATTTGAGAGATGTTTTTAATAATGGACAGTGCCTGCTGGAACCGAGTGACAGTGAACAAGATGAATACTTACTATCTATGGCCTTGACCTGCTTGTGCAGTGGCTGGGTGACTGTGGCCTGGTGTCCTGGGGTGGCCATGAGGGCCACAGCAGGAACCTGGACTGGAGGATGGGGCTTCAACTCCTGCCATCACCACCTGAAGGACACCCACTGGGACACAGTCCTCTCCTCTGTCCAGAGAGCGGGTGACATGGAGGATGCTAAGCCCCCTCTGCTTTCAGAAGGTTTAAAAAGGCAATAGACATCCTTCTACCTCTTCTCTTCTTAGGAAGGACTGAGTGAGCAAGAAAGGCAAGATATAAATCCTGCCGCTGCCCACTGTACATCAGGCCCAGCGTCACCCCAGGGTGTGCCTGGATGGGTCTTGGTAGCGGGCCAGGGCTGGTGTCCCAGAGGCGTCCAGTCGACAGCTCAGCACTCTCCAGTGGTTAGGATGGGAGAGGCAGTGCCTGCCCCACATTAGGGGCCACCTTCTGTGGGACCAGCACACACGGGACCAGGCGCCCAGGAGCTGCCAGAAGACCACAGGGGAGGTGGGCATAGCAAAGAGCTGATGTCCGGACACCTCTCGGCTTCTATGTAAGACTCTGAGATGGAGAGAGGGCTGCTCCTCCAGGTTTTGGAATCTCAGTGTTTTAAAAAATAAAGACATGTCACAATGGAGTTCTAAAAATTGGGGAACCTTTTAAACACTTACATACACTTCAACAATTAAGAACTTTTGCTGTGCAATAAAGTGCAGCATCTGTAGGCCCCAGGTGCCTGGGAGAGGCGAG
Source organism: Symphalangus syndactylus (assembly GCF_028878055.3). NCBI lineage: Eukaryota > Metazoa > Chordata > Mammalia > Primates > Hylobatidae > Symphalangus > Symphalangus syndactylus. The sequence continues at coordinate 8,572,377 of NC_072424.2, forward strand.
ATGTCAGAATCCCACCGTGGGCCAGGGGGTCCTTTCTGGCACCTTGCTGGTGTGTGCTGAAGCTACACAGTGCATATTTCCACATGCCTCCTGTGCAAACCGTTGGTATGTGTACCACATGACCCTGAGTCCCTTGGCACATCTGGCTGTAGAGGCTGCAGGCCCCGTGCAAAGACCGGTGTTTGCAGTTAGCCTGGGACCTGGGCATATGCTTACTCCTGTGGTCCCAGTTTCTCCTCTGCTCTACCTGGCAAGGTTTTGGTAAGGATCAAGGATGACTTGTGCACAGTGTCTAACACATGGCAGGCACTCCATCAATGGTCCTTCCTGTGGAAAGTCACTGAGGGTGAACTTCCGCTGGGTTCTGTGGGACCCTGCTCGAGTCCTGAGCTCCTTAGGAAAGCAGGTGTTGATTATTGCTTGTGAGCCATAGAGCAGCACCTGAGCTTCGGGGGGCACGTGCCAGGGGTGGGCTCCCGTGTAGGTGCCTGTGTCTGCTGCCAAGTCCTGGTTTGTGACACGAAAGTGACATGTGTTTGCATGTGGCAAGACTGACTTCCTCTGCACAGAAATGGATGAATAAGCCCCCTGTTCTTACACTGGACTGTCAGCGCATCCCAGATGAACGCTTTAGTGGATGCCTTCAGCAGATCCTTTCATGAGTTCAGATCTTTGCATACGTGGGCTTTTTGGTGGGGAAGTCTGCAGAGCTATTGTTAGAAATGAGACTTTTTTAAGAAAGAAGATTGCGGAGAGGTCCAGTCGTTTCTTTGCACTTCGCCTGCTGTCTCCTGGGGATTCTGCCCCCCGGTGCTGCAGAGAAAGGCCTTGGGCTGTGCATTTGGAGACAGATGCGGATGTGTAGGGTGGGAGGAGCTGCCTGTCACTGGCTGGCAGGTATCACGTGGCGTGGCGGAGCCTGCAATGTCAGCGTCCCCTCAATTCCCAGCATGGCCGGGCCCTGCTCTTGCTGCTCTGGGGCTGGCGCGGGGAGGGGCAGCTTTCTCCTGTCTGCAGCCTGTTCCTGTTGCCCTCCAGCCCGGTAGGATGCCTTCCTTGGCCGGGGGTATCCTCTCCAGGTCTCATATCCTCCTACTAAGGGACCAGTGGACCCCTTAGTTCCAGCCCCCACCCAGCCTGTCCAAGTGCCTACCTTCTATATCTGCAGCCCATACCGTGCCCACTCTGGGGCTGACTGGGCTTCTCGGGCACAAGCTCAGGGTCCCGGCTGCCTGAAGCTTCAGGGATTTCCTCCATCGAGACATGCTCCCATGAGTGGGTGTTTGGTGACGCTTGCCACAGCCCAGCCTTTGCTGGCTGGAGGTTAACCTATTGGCTCCCCCACACCCCAGTCATTAACAGGAATATCCATTTCAAAGGTGATGTAAGGGATACAGGCTCTACAGGCTGGGGAGCAGAGGAAAGGTAGGGTCAAGACCTGTCTGACCTGGAAGCTTCTGTCTGATTTGCATTGCCCCAAAATTGATGGGGACAATGAGGTAATCACCGGGAATTGCACTCCCCCGCTGAAAACTGAGCCAGCCCCTTTGCATGTCACGACATAGGCACCGTCCCCTGGGCGTCTGGTTCCCATCAGTGTCCCCCAGTCCCGGAGGCTGCCGGGACACCCTCACATTTAACCTTCCCCGCGTGAGGCTGGCTGGGGCCGCCAGGCAGAGGGCTAATGAACCTGTGCTCAGAGGAGGGGCCGCCCGCCAGAGGCTGGGAGGGACTTTGCAAAGGGACTCAATGATCTGTTTACAGTGATCTGAGAAACACCAGATTTTTCTGAACCAGACCCTATTAGTCAACCCCGAGTGGGAAGGGGAAGGCAGGCCAGGCCCCGTCCATCCAGGCCCTTTTGCCTGCTGCTTTCAACTCCTATAAAGACACAATTACCTTGGGAGGCTGTGGCGGTTCAGTTGATTAGCACGGTGAATTAAAAGAATGAGTCACAAATGACATGTCCAGCGCTTCCATACTGGTTCTTTGTATTCCCATGTGCCTCACCCTGTTGTAAGAAGGTCAAAAATTAGAGAGAGAGAACAATTTTCAAGCGGCTAGCACTTAGGAGCAGAATTAACAATCACTCTGTATGTAATTGCCAGTTAATAGTAAATTGCCTTCTAGACTGTAAAATGCAATATAAACTGGTGGGCACCTAAAATTAAATTAATGAGATATTTGCTGCATTTAAAAGTGAATAGTGCAAATTAATAACTGAGTGCAATGCTTGTTTTAATATTTGTCTAATAGTGTACCATTTGCTTGTTTAATAATAATTAAAATAGTCCCAGAATGTCCTACCTGAGAAACTCGCAGGATACACAAATTGAGCAGTTTCGCATTTATAATTCCACCCATAGAAACGCATCAAATGGTTAAGAGTAATAAAAGAAATTATTTTTTAATTAGAATATAGGCATTACAGTGTTATTTGATTAAGACAGATTGGAACTTGTATGCATCTAATTGAAATTATGTTACTGAGGAAACTGCTTTCATAGACAATGTTTTCAAGTGTGAAGCATCATGGCACAAATGCATGTGTTACCGTTTTCTAACAGTGCCCATTTGGCGGAATGGTTTCCTATTAAACAAAAGCGCTGAGGCCAGTTAGGAGAGGTGGCTTGACATCCAGCATCATTCACGGGACACTGGGGACGTGGCTGGGTCGGGTGTTCTTACTCTTGGTTTCTTGCGCCCGGATGGTTGATTGACCCACCCTCGTTTTAGAGATTTCTTTTGCTCAGTTAAAGAAATTATCACAAATTACTGGGAGTCAACATGTTGTCTGTGACAGACTGAACCCAGTTACTAAACAAGATACTGGCAGTCGATAGCAACCACATCCGAAGTGGACACAGGGAGCTCTTGACGGCGGAATACCTGGACCGCTCCCAGCCCCGGGATGCAGTTACTAGATGGAAACATAAAAGTGATTATTTTCTGCACAAGGATGTTCATTCAGCTTCAGGCTTATGAAATCGTTACTCAACCAGTAATTGCTAACAGTTTCTGCTCTTTCTGATACAGTATTTATGGTTTACTTTCCTTCTTTTTTTTTAAGTCATAACGTGCCATAACGTGCAGTGCGTCAAGGGGCGACGCTGTGTCCTCCAGGGCTGTCCTGGCCCTGGGTGAGGGTTTCCCCCGTGTCTCCTGGCGGGTGTCCACAATTTAGTCCCACTTCACTCCCCTCGTGAAAGCACTCATGGTTCTTAAGTGTGTTAAAGATCTTTTGTGTGCATTGAGAGGCGGTCCCGTCCGCACCGCGGAGTGGATTGTGCCCTTCGACCACGCCGGCCCCAGCTTGCTGTCTCCCAGGCTGGTGCTCCTGAAACAAATTACTTGGATGCACAGAGCAAATGATGCTTAATTGCCGCCCACAAATCATACTATTTTTACTATGCTCAACTCAATGCTAATGCCTTCCTTCCATGTAAACCACATGCTTTCCTCATGGGTCCTGGAGTTTGGGGAATCTTTGGCTCAATTCTATCGGTGACTCTCATCATCCCGTGGTGTGGCCAGGGGCGCCCTGTGGCTGACTGTTCGTTCCTGTCTGCAGTGGGCCCTTCTGCAGCCACACTGGCTGTCCTGCTTCAACCCTACCAGTCAATGGTGTCCAAGGACATCTGTGTCCCCCCATGATCCCAGTGAACCCCCCAAGAATAGACACCCTCCAGGCACCTTTGCTTTTCTATCAAGTTGGTTCTATCAGAGAATAGCTTGGGTCTGTGTGTTCAGCTCAGGCTGACTCTCGACCTGCCCAGAATCGGGATAATCACAAGATACTGCATGACTCGAACAACACAACTTCTCCTGACACCACTTTAGTTTTTGTCCTTTGTTTAAATATGGATGGCAAAGGGTGACTTTTTTTCATATCAACTGGGGTGGCATGCATCTGTGCCTCAGCCCCTTCCCCTGGGAGTGAGGCCCGCTGCCATCACTCGGGTCATTTCAAGGGTCCTCAGGGCCCCTTAGGCAGAGCCACAAAGGAAGGGAGGGAGGGCAGGCTCCCACCGCTGACCTCCCCACTGCTATGGCATAGCATCAACCCAAACCGTGATCAATTAATCTGCCAGCATGCTAAGTGGGTGCTGGGGTGAGATTCGATAACACGGCCCTTTGAAGAGTGGGGCCGGGAGGGCTTCCAGGGTCACTGCTGTCTCCTCTCTTTCCCGTCTCGAAGGAGGCCAGGAGAATGAGACACACCGTTTGTGCTATTGCACAAGTAGACTATTTGTCCTAATCAGTGACACCCATTTACTAGAATTGCTTAAAATGAACTATACCTCATACAGAAATCGCACATTTAGAGAGTTCCATTCATCATCTGAAAATTGAGGGCCAGTAAACTTTTCTGTTCCTCCAGTGGGATCATAGGCATGCATCAAAATGTTAAAAATGATTGGTGAGAGGGAGCTGTCACCCATTTATCAAGGAAAAGAACATTATTTGCTAATTTCCCAACCAGGCTGGTGACAGGGTGCTTCGTCTTTAGACCCACGGTGACCAGCATGGCCTTTTTGTTATTAGTACAAGTCAAGCGCTTTTGGGCTGTTGCTAACAAGACACATTTGTCTGTCATCCGAGGGGGCTTTGGTCGTTTTCCAAGTGACTGTGACCAAGTCTGTACCCTGCACCCCGATTGGCTGCTCTCATCGGGGCCATGCTAACACAGGAGGAGAAAGGAGCTGATAAATCACAAAGTTTCCACGTCAAGGTGAAGGTATTGACTCTTCAGCACCAAACCTGACAAAATGTAGCAGAGAGGAGATGGCCATTCATCTTCCCCAAAGGACAAAAGGGTCATCCGGGTTTCACTTGGTAATTGTTGGGTTGAGGACGGCAGAGGCGGGCCCGGCCCTCTTCCTGTTAAGCCCCCTGAGTAGGTGGGTCCTCTGGTCCCGCTCCTCACCCACCTTGCAGTGGTCCTTCTCGGGGCTGCAGGGAGGAGAGTTGGGGGTAGAGTGGGATCACGCTCCGGACTTTTGAGTTTCCGATTGAGAAGGACGTGCTTCTGAAAACAGCTTGGAGTGGCTCCAGGAGATGGTGTGGGACTGTGGGAGAAGAGAGCAGCAGACCATTTAGAACAAAATAAGTGTGATCACCTGAAGTGCAGAATAAAGCGGGGATAATAAGATGTAAAATTAAATATCACAGATCACTCCAGCCACAACTCCCACGGGTTAAACTCTGAAGACCAAGGGAGACATCAGCACAAACGTGTCAGTAGGGGACCTGAAACAGAAGTGTGTGGTTCTTTCAGCACCAAAGAGGAGGTGAAATAGATCACTCTGTTGTCCTGGAAGAACAGGAACAAGAACCAAACACTGCCTCTGTTTCTCTTTCTGGCTTATAAGTTACCAGTGCCTCAAGCTCCCTCCCACCAAATGTACGCGGCTGGACCTCGGGCCCAATGCTAACAGCCCATGGCTGGAATCGATAGACTATGTTTCGCTCCAGCGTGTGCCCGGACAGCTGGGTCAGTGACAGTGCTGGAGCCTGGCTGCTCGTGGGTTCGTGTGAGGCTGTTTTTGGAGGGTCCTGGGACCTGTCTGTGCACGTTGGTTCTAGGCTGAGACTTGGATTACAGAAGCCTAGCCTGAGAAAAAGTGCTTTTACAAAACTATCATTTCAATCAGTTGGGCCTTTTTAATTTGTTGTAGAAAATGCAAAATGAGGCTGGGCGTGGTGGCTCATGCCTGTAATCCCAGCACTTTGGGAGGCTGAGGTGGGTGGATCACCTGAGGTCAAGAGTTCAAGACCAGCCTGACCAACATGGTAAAACCCTGTCTGTACTAAAAATACAAAAAAAATTAGCCAGGTGTCGTGATGCACGCCTACAGTCCCAACTACTCGGGAGGCTGAGACAGGAGAATCTCTTGAACCCGGGAGGCAGAGGCTGCAGTGAGCTGAGATTGTGGCACCACACTCCAGCCTGGGCAAGATAGAGTGAGACTCCATCTCCAAAAAAAAAAAAAGCAAAATGAATAAAACATAACTTTTGTCTTTTAGAGTGGTTTTAAAATAAAGCCACAACAACAAATAGAAGGCTGTCTGTCAGCGATGTGGACTGTTTGCTACACTAAAAGGCAAAATCGAAGTTTTCAAATGCTTTTCATGAGCACATGGAGCGACTTGACTTCACAAGGAACCTGAGTGTGTGCGGAGGGCACACTCTTGAAGGGTCATTACGGAGCGTGCGAAATTTTAGATACAGAAGCTCCCGTTGAGATAGGAGGCCGTGGCAGATTTTGGTCAGCATTGGTGCAAATCACCTTTGGAGGAAAGTTTCTTAGAGGTACTGTGTGGCCGGGGTCATTCTTTTCTTCCTCGCCTTTCTGGATGCCACCCTCTCCCTACACTCTTGAGATAGCCCTTTCTGTGTCTTCCCAGATAGAGAGCTTACAGCCTGGCACAGTGAGCCCTGGAGCCTCTGAGGCCTGGACCTGTCCTCTAGGCATCTGAGGAAGCCTAAAGTCAGGAAATCCAGGGGGTCGGATTGGGGAGGGTGGATTCTGCCAGGTTTTTCTCCATCTTCTTACCTCCTTGTCTTCTCTAAAGGAGGCCCTTGGCTGGGAATCTCCCCGCTGGCCTTTCTTGTCTCAGCCCCAGGCACCCAGGCTGGGGCCAGTGAGATGCTTGTTGATGGCCATCCCTTCTCGCCCTAGTTGGGAAGACCCACTTGGTGTTTTTCCTAAGGAGCATGCTCACACTGCAGAAACATCCCATGCAAGCTTTAGGCCTGTGGGCACTGAGCTTCCAAACAGGTACCAACCTGAGGGTGGCAGCTCCTCCAGGGCTCTTACGATGGAAGAGCCTTCAGGACAGGTGGCATCGAGACTGCTTTACCACATGCTTGGCATCAGGCCGTGGCCTGTCCCCAACTAAAGACTGTAAACAGGCCATAGGCTGGGGTGGTGATTGTTTCAGAAGTCCACTGAGTCTTAATACCCTGTAAGGGAGAGAAACGTGTCACTGGCAGACACCACGGAGGGTATTGGGCTGCAGCTTCACATGCCCCCTGCCCAGGGAAGCTGGCATTTGCTATGTACAACCCCAAGGACTGGGTTCCAGGCCATGCCCTGGCTTTGCTGTGGCACCATGATAGTGAACGCCTGCCACGTGCCCAAGCCCCGTGTTCACCAGGGGACTGCTTCCCTTCCTCACCACCCCAGATTCCACCAACATCGGTGATTTGCCTTTCTTGTGTGTTTGCAAAATGCCAGCTGGCAGGAATGATCTGTAGGACGAGCGTAGTGTGAGCACGGTGTCTTATGTGAAGGTGTGGCGTGCTGTGGAAGCTCACCATCAGCATGGTTTGGAATCTGCCCCTGGCTCCCAGTGTTCGCCCACCTGGACACAGCAGGTGATACTGAGAGGCGGGGAAGCTATCGGTTCTCATAGGCACTCATGGTGGGGGTATCAGGTGGGGTGACATACCTGCCCACTCGGCAGTGGGAAGTGACGGTCTCCATCCTGGCAGCCCGGGGCCTGGTATCTGGATGGCAGCTGGCATGTGTCTGGTGCAGAAGCCACATTTATCATCACACTGAGTCGAGGTCTTGTGGGAATGAAGTGGGACATGGAAAAGTTAATAAAATAGTCAAAATGAAGAAGGCGCTCCATCTGACGACAAGAGGAGCAGACGAGGTGCTGGTGGATTTGAGAGGAGGGGCACCCTGGGGAGGTGGTGGGGAGGTGGCCATGGAGGCTGTACTCCTGGAGGCTGAGCAGCAGGGGTTGAGGATTTCCAGGTTAAGGAGCGCCAGCTGGGCATGCGGCTGTGAGGGAGAAGGCCCGGGTTGGGTTGGGGGCTGCCGTGGCAAGGAGGAGGTCAGATGAGGACATGATGGCCTTCTGGTCCCAGTACACCTTGGCATTTGGGAACCCCTATGTGGAAACAGGATGGTTTTATAGGAGACACATAATCTAGCATGCTGTGTTCAAGGGCCGTGCTTTTGGGGATTCCAGTGTTTACATTAATATTGGTGATGTCTTTAAAGCCTCTCTGCCTTAGAACATTCCTTTTCTTCTTTATGCAGCCTGAAAAACCAGGAGTTAAAAATGCCTCCATGGAGATTGAAAAGGGTAATAATGTTGGGAAACCGAGTTACTCTCCCTGAATGGGAATAGATTCCCCACACCAGGCCCTTCCCACAGCTGGGCTCTGCCTTGTTCACACCTGTGCAGAGCCCTGTGCTTTTACACAGGCACTGGACACAGCTTTATTCTAAACAGCACTCTGGCCCGGGAAGGTATTTCCTTAGTATAGACGGAGCTGGCACATATATTCTAATTCAGATGAGAAACGTTACTTTCACTAAAAACACTGTATTTTGTTCACATATAATTCACATAGAATTCACCCAAAGTATACAATTAAGTGGCTTTTCGTGCATTCACAAAGTTTGTGCAGCCATCAGTCTAATTCAACAATGTTTTCATCACACGAAAAGGAACCGTGTGTCCACTAGCTGTTGCCCCATTCCTCCTTCCCTTGGGGATCGTCCATCTCTGGATCTGTCCTGGTCCCCAGAAGTGAGAGCCATAGAGAAGTGAGAGTGTGGAGGGTGGCCTGTGCCTTGGTTTTCCTTTCCTGCCCTCCCCTAGCTCCTGGCAACCATGAATCGACCTCCTTTCCCTATGGATCTGCTTGTTCCAGATGTTTCCTATAAACGGGGTCACACATTATATATAGTTCTTTGTGTCTGGCTTCTTTCACTTTGCGTGTTTTCCAGGCTTATCCCTGTTATAATGGGTATCAAGGTTTCGCTCCTGTACATGGCTGAGTACTATTCCATTGTATGGATATACCACATTTTGTTTATCCATTCACTCATTGATGAACATTTGGATATTATGGAAAACACTGCCAGGAACATTTGTGAATACATTGTTTTTTGTGAACATACGAGAAACATGACGTTCGCTTTGGCTTTTCAAAATTGAAAATGTGATACCTTCTGTGTTGGCCAGATGTCTCCAAGGGGCCTGCGTTACTCATCACCTTGAACACCTACTGTGCGCGTCACACTGAGTAGGGCAGCCATGTGGCAGAGGGTGACCTGTTGGGTGGCCTTCCTCCTATGGGGAGGGCAGATGCCTGAACAAGCGCATGGGGTGGCTGGGAACGTCCCCACGGGAGTGTGGCCCACCCCAGAGCACAGGACGGGGCTGCCTCTGTCCTCAACCCTGGCAGGGACACCCCTGGCCTTGGGAGGGGCTTGGACTTTGCAAGCTCCTTTTTCTGTTTACCTCTGTGTGCAGATTTTCCGCTGGTTTAAAGTGTGCAAATCCATTGCTCAGAGGGTTCTCCACAGAGCGTTAGATTTCCTGTTTGGTTCTTAAGACCTCTCTCCTCCCTGCAAAAAGTCTCTGGGAGGCGTGGCAGCAGAGGGACATTTGATGTTCCTTTTCTAAAGAAAAGGATGCAGCATCCAATCGCACACATCTTTTTATCATGTTGAGGGTGGCTTTTACTGGCTGGTGTCTCTTTTGTTTCCAGGCATTTCTCCACTTAGGTTAAAACGTTAGAACAGTCTTCTTGGGGAGCTTGAGGGTTACAGGATAGCTGGGGCCCACTTCCCGACCTCAGAGCCTCTGCCTTGGGAAGTGCCTGTCTCCCTCAGTCCCGTCCCCAGAGGCTAAAGCCACGAAGTGAGGAGGCCACGTGCCTTAGTTTTCTGAGCTGCAGGGCTGGGCTGGGTAGATGTAGTTTCCACATGACTATAAAAGCCATCATCCAATGTATTCTTTGAGGTATGTAAACAGAATTGTTTGAATGCAATCCAATAGTTGTCAGCAAGGGTATTATTTTGGTACAAGGAAGATGAGCTGTCCCCTTTTCTGTGCCTGGTGTCACATCACAATGCTGCCATCCGCTGCCAGGCAGTGGTGAATGGAAGCTGGTCCCTGTGCACGAGGCCCGGTTGGGCTGTCTGTGTGAATTCCAGAACAATATTCCCGATACGAAGGAGGCGGCTCTAATTCCAATTAGAAGTCAAGTGTTTTTCTCAACCTTAGAAGACTTTTTGACAGAAATACCCTGCAGTGAGCGGGTTGGGGGGATGCTGGAGTCACTGGTGTGAAACCCAGGCTGACCCTAGGCA
>NC_072424.2:8587500-8590000 GCF_028878055.3 Symphalangus syndactylus
TCGTTTGGTGAGGCTGGGCGACTGCGCACGCGCCCCGCGGCCTGAACTATGCTTTTGCCTGACACTCTGGCCTGGGCCTAGGCACAGACATGACAAATTGTCCCCCAAGTCAATGCTGACAGCTTCTGATGATTAATGGTCTGATTATGAAGTGGTTTTACACATACAGAATTTACATCACAGAGAGTTAGAAATTTTGCCATGTCACATACGCCGAGGCATTTTGAAGAGCTTTACTATTTGCAAAGAAAAAAGAGGGCAAAATCCCTGCAAAAGCCATGTCATGTAAAATCAATACATCGGATCAATGCTTTATTAACAAGAAAATGTCTTACTTCACATTCCTGTGCGGACCTTTGTCTCCGGGATGTATGATGGAATGTCAAATCATATTGTGGTCCTCAACTTTCGGGCGCATTATTGAGTGTACGTGCGAGGCTTCCTGCGTTGCTTACAAGATGCGCCAGCACCCAAGCACTGGAGAACAGTGACCAATTATTTTGGAGAGCACTTGCAAAGGCGGCCCCCTAGCCGTCCTCTCCGGAAGCCGCAGTCTTTGTGTCCGCCCCCGCACCTTGCAGACCTGCTGAGTTGGGGGATGTTAATCATCAAATTACTAATGAGTGATGGCCCAAATTGCAGGCAGAGTAATGAATAGATGGTGGCAGGTCTTATTAGTCTCCGAAAAACCTCTGATTTATGTTGTGCCACGCACCGTGGAGTGACTCCACGGAAAACGCCATCTACATCAAGAAGTAATGTACTCTAATAAGTATTTTCATCTTAACTCGTGTCCCCGGGCCTCTGGGCTCAGTTTTTGTTGGAGTCAGGCAGAGCCATAATAAAGCCCGATGGCTCCTTATAAAGCTTGTTAAACACAGTGTGTGTAGTCGGACGGAGTCCCGGCCGTGATTCATGCACTGTACACAGCGCATGTGCCGCTGATTTATGGCCGCGCACAGTTCATAGTCAAAATTACAATTTGAGGGATAAAAAGATTAATTACTGTTTGTGGCCAGCAATTTCGTGAGGCTGGTGGATTGCAGCTGTAGAATGATAGTGCTCTACATCAGTTTGTAGGCAGCCATTCACAGATTATTAAAGCTTTGCAAGAATAAGTGCTCCTCCTGCCTGGTTTGTGCTCAGGCAATATGCTAGACAAAAAAGGACCACAGGGATAAATCTGAGGCTAGCAATAGCTGGACATATGTCATAATTGCCAGTTTCCCATAAATCCCTGGCCAGTGTGGAAGGCACCGTGTGATGCCGACATCACATCGTGATGGTGGTGATTGCTATATATGGCCCCAAGACCTGTAACTTTGTGACTGCACTACCATTTTTACAATATATTGAGTCACCCTTTGACTTTCTTCCAGTCTAATTATAGATCAGAAATAATCGTTGCTTTTATGTGCAAAAGAAAGGGGGAAAATCTATTCCTTAAGACACAGCTAGTATTCAGGGGTGCTTGCCTTAGAGAGCATCAGAGCAGGAGAACTACACGTTTATTTGTAAGTGTGCAATAAACGAGTAATGGATGACATAAAAGTAATTAACCTGATCTACATTTCTGTGTCCTGTTGCAGCTCTTAATGAACCAACCATAGATTACGGCTTTCAGAGGTTGCAGAAAGTGATCCCAAGACATCCGGGTGATCCCGAAAGGTTACCCAAGGTTAGTAAAAGAGCAAGCAGCACCCCGCTCATAGTGGGGCCGCCACTGGGCTGGTTCTGGTTTGGGGGCAGCAGGTGCTCTGGGAAGGGGGGATTGCAGATTCCCCAAACTCTGTGCCCCCCACAGGGCCGACAGGTGTGAGGAGCTGCCCAGGCCCGCACCTGAGCAGCTTCAGAGGTGGGTGAAGGGTGAGAGAAGGGGTAGACGGCTTGAGTTTTACATCTCATCTCCAAAGGACCGTCTATTTAAGGGAAGCAAAGAACAGCTTTTCTGATAACAAATATTTTGGATTCTGCGAGGGGGACATAAACTTCCGCGTAATGAAATAGTTCAATTAAACATTTTCCACTCCAGTGGCCTGCGCTGATTTCCATCTAAGCAGCCCCAGTCTGATCTGTGATTACTTGACTCTTGTTTTCCTTTCATTTTCTAAAGCTCGATTCAGTTTAATCTTTTGTTTACAAAGCTTTTGTTATAAGTCCCTGACTTAGCAGGCTAACAAATGAAGTCCACATATTAATATCTAGAGGGACTTTCTATTTAAATTCAACAAAGACAAAAGCTGCCCGCGTTGTTTATGCATACGCCACATATCACAGAAATTCCATTTTGACGTATAACATTAAAGATAAGTCAAGCTTATAATTTTTCCTTTCCTTTGATATAATTTTGTCTCTTTCTCTCTTTAGAAGCCCTCTCTGATTTCCAAGGCAGAGTTGAAAATGCAAAATGAAAAATGAAGTCATAACATTATGGCTGATTGTTTTACATTCCATCCCTGTGTGTACCAAGTCTTGACCACCTCTGAGTTTTATTAACACA
>NC_072424.2:8595000-8710000 GCF_028878055.3 Symphalangus syndactylus
GGTCTTGAACTCCTGACCTCAGATGATCCGCCTGCCTTGACCTCCCAAAATGCTGGGATTACAGGTGTGAGCCACCGTGCCCAGCCAGATACTGCACCCTTTCAAAAGTGTCAATAAATGATTTTCCTAGGGGAAGCTCTTTGCCCATTAAGAAATAGATTTGGTCATGGTCTGGGCAAGGGACAGTGGGATGCCTCCACCGTGGGTCCCCGAGAGTGCGGCCGGCTGGGCCGGGCCTGGGGTGACAGGATGGCTCCCACTCGCTCCTGCTGCAGGAGATCATCTTGAAGCGAGCGGCGGACATCGCCGAGGCGCTGTACAGCGTTCCCCGCAATCACAACCAGATCCCCACCCTGGGCAATACCCCTGCACACACGGGCATGATGGGCGTCAACTCCTTCAGCAGCCAGCTAGCCGTCAACGTGTCGGAGACGTCACAAGCCAACGACCAAGGTAGGCCGGCGTGCTGGGAGGACCCCTGCCCTGAACGCCCTCCGCGGGTTGGTTGAGGCCTTAGCTGAAGAGGCACGTGTCCAGGGCCGGCTGGGGAATGTCCGTAGTGTTCCGTTCTCTCTGGCTCTGCTGGTTCCTTTGCTCAGGAAGACCTTGCTGCAGGTCCTCCCAGCCAGTGCTGGGCTAAGAACACTCAGAGAGCCCAGTTACTAAAAACGGCAGCTCCACTGGATGCCATGCGGGTCACTGGTATTTGCTAGAAGTTTCCCTCAATGTGTTCATAAGCGGCTTTGCTTTCCTTGGAAGACTGGGCTAAGCCATAGGATAGCCATGGCCTAGGGAGCCGAGGGGAGCCTGCTTGGACGCACTGCACGGCGGGATTGGGGTCTGTTTGGAACGAATCCATGGAGAGAGACTCCCATTTCACCACTCCGCACCCCGTCCCACGGTGCAGTGACCTGGGCCAGCCAAGGCTGCTGCGTCTTGCCGTTTGGGTCCATTTTAGTTTTCATCATTGAAAAGCGCGCAGGCAGTGATCTTAGAAAACACCTCACCTGTACTGCTGATTTTGTTCCCATCCATTCACGCTCCCATGGCAGGAATGAAGCTTCCATGTCCCCCGACCGCCCCCATGTATAGAAATAGCAACCATACAAATGAAGACCCCCAAACAGCCTTTCAGGGGAAGTTACGGCCACAAACAAGCTCTCCTTGTCAGTCATGGCATTTGAAGGTCTACAGAGGCCGAAAGTTCACAGAGCGTGGGGGGACAGACCAGGAATCCAAGCTGTTGATAATTGCCTCTAAAGAGAAACGTGAAAGCCACTGACGGTGAGATCGAAGCATGCCCCGGCTGGCTGTCGAAGCCAGCAGAGACAGGATGGGGCTCACGGTGAGACAGTGGCAGCAGGGTTGGCGTGATAAGGTCATCCGAGCTGGCAGCAGGCGCTAGAGCAGGTGGAAAGCACAGGGTCAATTAGCAATGTTAATATATGATATAGATTCTCGGGGAACCCCCCCCAAGTGTCTGTCGCTGATAATAATGTTATTTTTGGCCGGGGGGGGATTTCAACAGTCGGCTACAGTCGCAATACAAGCAGCGTGTCCCCGCGAGGCTACGTCCCCAGCAGTACTCCCCAGCAGTCCAATTACAACACAGTCAGCACTAGCATGAATGGATATGGAAGTGGCGCCATGGCCAATCTAGGGGTCCCTGGCTCGCCTGGATTTCTTAATGGCTCCTCCGCTAACTCTCCCTACGGCAGTAAGTGTCTGTTTTTGTCACACGTCATCACGCAGATTCATATTCACTACCGAGTCGAGTGTGTGCATTGCTTGGATGTTCTGTGATGTGAGCTACTGGATAAAAGGAAGGGTGGCCCTGGAGGCTGGGCATCCAAATGGCGACCATAAATTGACCCAAAATGGGCCCAATGTGATCTCATTGGAAACCAAAACAAACAAAATCGGAACAAAATGGGCTGCTCAATTGGAAGAGAAAGTCCAGTGCAAAAGAGCTTGCCTGTTATCCAGAGCGTGGCCGAGCCAGACGCATGTCATGTTTTGTTTTCGTGCCCCCGCCCCCCGTCTGAGGCGAGGCCTTCGGTGCCCTCTCGCCGTGGCGCTGTGCCGCGGCCGCGCGTGCTGACCGTGTTTGCTTTGTTGCAGTAGTGCCGTCCAGCCCCACCATGGCAGCCTCTTCGGTCACCCTCCCTTCAAACTGTAGCAGCACACACGGCATTTTCTCATTCTCACCTGCCAATGTCATCTCCGCAGTGAAACAGAAGAGCGCCTTCGCGCCCGTGGTCCGGCCCCAAGCCTCTCCTCCTCCTTCCTGCACCAGCGCCAACGGGAACGGACTGCAAGGTGAGGGTGGTGCAGGACCGGGGGCCAGTGCCGGGTCCTCTCCAGGGGTGGGGATGGGAGTGGGGGTGGGGGCTCGGCCTTTCTCCTGGCACCTCTGTGACCGCTGCATGTTCTCCCGTGGCCCACCTTGATGCGCACCACCTCTGCCTGGTGTTCAGAGCGAGGACCCCTGTGCACTGAGCCCCAGAAAGAACCAGATTCCTCCTCTTGGTTTTTGTCCAGCTCACCCTTCCGACGGCACCTAGTGTACTTACGGTGGAGCACCCTGTGCCCCTAAGGGGGTGGGACCACGTGAGAGAAGGCGGGAGTGCGGTGAAGGTAGCTGTGGTCATTGTCAGTCTGATTCAGCCAATGGGCCTTTGCCCGGGGCCTGGCACTTCTCAGCGCAGGATGCAGACCTGCCCGTAGCTCCTGGGCTTGCAGCCTCCTGTGCACAAAGCAGCGAAAATAGCCCTGGCTGGGGATGGCGGGGCACCATACCACCTGTGGAGCCTATCTCAAAATCTACCTACCCTTGTTGTCCCAAGGCTGGGCCTTGGTTCTGCACCTTATCTGCTGGACCACACGTCCAGCAGGGCTGCACTGTCTTTTGCAAAGGGGTGTGCGTCTAGACCCAGGGCCAGGTGTGTACTAACACCAGGTTGCAGTCCTGTCTGTGGACAGGAGCTGATTTTCCTATGTGATCTCTTTTGAAAGAATCAAGAGGGAGAAGGGCCGGCCCTGAGGGCACAGCTGTCCACAGATGACGCTACACGGAGTGGGCACCCTGTGCCCGCCCAGCGCCTGGCCCATCTGAGCTGTGCAGGCTGCACGTGGCCTGTGATGTGTGTGACGGGCAGAGCCACATGGGTGCCCCCAGGCCTCATGAACTTGTGCGTGGCCCTTTGTGAGGTGCTGAGGCCCGCAGGCACTTAATTAAGTGGCCGTCATCTGGCCTCTTTCAGACACCACCTTTGGTATATGGTCCTCCCAGTGACTCAAATCCAGTTACTCCTTTAGAAACATGAACCCATTCAACCAGTATTTACTGAGCACCTACTATGTACCAGGCTCTCTGCTGGGTGCTGAGGACGTAGCCGCGGAGAAGACAAACTGGCCCTTTTGTGAAGTCGGTGGCATATTTCACTTTGATGAACTAATGCTCAAAAAAGGAACTGGAAAGGTATCAGTGATTTGAAATCATTGTCTTCACAACATCCGTTAGTGTATGAAGGGACGCCCAGGCCCCCGAAGTGCCGCCGACTGGCCTGCGTGCCATCAGCGGGCACCACACCAGGGTCGCTGCAGAGGCAGGTGGTGAGGTGCCGCGGCCCTGCCCGTGACATGGGGTCAGGCCGGCTGAAAGACGGCACCTCCTACGCGGTGTGTACGCACAGGGCTTCCAAACCATAAAGTTGTAACGGTGAGTCGGAGATAAATTAATATTGTTGAAATTAATGAACTGAGAAATTGAAGCTCACGTCACTACATGAACAATTGTATTAATATGTTATACATAAATTAATGAGAACGATCATTCTGACAAAAATTAAACAACACTAGCGGTAAAAGATTTTAAATTACATTTGTACCAGGAGTTCATGTGAAAGCGTCAGCCCCACTTGGCGTTCTCGTGCAAAAAGTTTTCTCTTCTTTCCTGAGAAGAGAAAAAAGGTCCCGAGGTGGTGCCGTGACTCACGTCTCTCCGTGGCCCTTGCCTGGAGGTTCCAGGGCAGGTGGGCTGTGAGTGGCTTTGATTCTGGAGAGCCCCTGACTCACCATTACGATACAGAGAGATGACCGCACGGTCAGAGCCCAGACCTGGAAGCAGAGGGGGAGACTGAGGCCAGTCTGGTTCTCACACAGGGAGCGAGAGCAGGGCCTGTGAGCCGGCCTTGGCTGGCGTCACAGGAGTGACCAGGCTGGGTCACCTCTCTCGACAGAGGGGGCTCCGGGCCTCCGTTGGCTTTGCACCTGTTGGCAGTGCGCCGGTCAGTGTGGGGAAGCTGCAGCCTCTGCACACAGCAGTGCCAGGAGCCCTTCCCTTTTCCAAGAGAAGCCTTTGAGGAGGGCTGCAGGAGGGGCAGGACCGGAGGTTTTTGTCCCCACATGCGCCCCCACCTCAGGAAGCAGATTCCCCAGCACACCCTAACCACGCCCGAGGCTGGTGGACGGAATTGTGCAAGACCAGCCTCCCAGTTGAATAGGGGGGAAGGGCAGCCCCGCCCGCGTCGGCGTCGGCGGGAGGGCGCGTGGGGGAGCCTGCAGTAACTGCTCTGTCCTTCTGTCTTGCAGCTATGTCTGGGCTGGTAGTCCCGCCAATGTGAGGGACTTCTGTTTACCTTCCGCAGCACCCAGCATCAAAGGACGGACTTCAGGGGACACGTTTAGTATATTAAGACATGCTGATGGAAACAGTATCTATCTTCAAAAAAATCAGCAGCAATTGAAATGCTACAAAAGACTTTGTTTAAAGATTTTATTTAAACTAAACTATTAAGAATCAACATGCAAACAGCCTACTTCTTCATGAACAATTCCATTTTATTAACTGAACTTTTCTCATATTTTCACATTTCTCAGTCCTGAAGAATAAGGAAAACAAAGCGACGCCTATTTTGTATAAAGTTTCTGACTCCGTCTTGGCCATGTCTAGTAATTGCTGTGTGTTGGGAGAAACTTTGTGAATGCACCATTTTGATGATCATGAAACACTGATGAAAAATGCCTCCAAACATTTTTCTGTACTCATACTTAGATTCACAATGGTTGTGTATCTCTATAATGTGAAATATTTTTTTGTGGTGATAAAAAGGGGGCCAAGGAGGTATGAGCCATCAGACTGGAAAAAAGGATGACTATATGATGAGGAGAAACTGGGGTGGCAGGGAGGGAGGGAGGGTTTATCATTGCTTAACTTCATCTTAATGAAATGAAACTTTGTAACTTATTGTAGTTAGAAATTGTAACTTTGATATTGAATTCTCTTGCCTTCAACAAGCACACTGACAGAGAAAAAAATGCTACTGTCTGTTGGTTCCAATATTCTCCCACTGCTAGAGCTTCCTGTTAAGCAAGTGTGATCTGCAACATTTTTTCAACTTTTGCTAGCACTGTATACTATTGCATTCTTAGGCTACTGTGAGGTCTATGTTTCTTGTACCAGAAATTGTCCTTTTGACTTCTAGATCCTTCTTCCCTAATGTGTTTTGTATGTGGTTATAAAATTGTAGACTTTTGTGATTTTGCCAAAGTTGTAGCTAAATATTTATACACTTGTCTTGAATTTTTTTCAGATCCACTTAAAATATTTAGAAAAACAAGTTTTATTCCTTATGTGTCTTATAAGGAATAAAATGGTCTTTGTTTGATACTTACTTTCCCATGAACACTTGCAGTTGCTAAGGGACTTTATTTTGTAACATATCAATTATAAATATTGTATTTATCTTTGAAATTTTGTACATTGCTTTTCCTGCCTTTTCCTTTTTCTTCTTTCTCGTCTGTATTGGTTTTTGATCATGGCCTGGTGTTGTGATACTGGGAAGAGCATTAGCCAAGAACTTGTCTCTGATCTGTTTCTTTAAGCTGAACCAGTGTCTTTACATTTGTACTTCAAAAATATGCTATTGTTTAGACTTTCCATCCTTTTTTTTTATTTTGAGGAAAAGTCAAATTCATTGTTTATTTTTATATTATTTTTAAGTTATCTGAACAAATACTTTTGAAACAAAAGTTTGTTGTATAGTCAAAACAAATCGGTGCCACCCGGCCGTGACAAATCCTAGTAGATCCTGTGCATGTGGAGCGGCCGCGAAGAGGCGACACCATCTGGGGCTGTGTCCTTATTTTATTTTATTTTTTTGTAGAATGTAAAAAGTCATTTTAGATGCCACCCATGACTTTGCCACATAGCTGAACTGTGTTTACTGGAAAAATTCAGAGGCCTAAAGTTTAAAATAAAATTTACTTCTGATGTTTTAATTAAAATGTTTGCCACATTAACTTCTCTGATGCCTTAAAAGTGGACTCTTCTTTAAAGAACCTTTGTGCTATTTTATCACAGGCTTACACTACAATTGTTAATAAATACTTCATTTGGAGATGTATGGTGTACAACACACAAACACACACAAAGAAGCACAAGCCTGCTGCATGACCCGTCTCTCCTTTCTGCTGCATCCTGCACCCTCCTGGGCCCACCTCCGATTCACAGAGGTTTCAGGGGGACCCAAATCACTGCTGGTTTTCAATTTTTTTTAAACAATACATTTTTGTGGTCAGTTCCAACAGCACTGTCCGTACTTTTAAAACTGGAATGACCTCCTTCAGATATCGTGCCTCTTAGTGCCAAACCCACAGTGAGACCAAAAGTGTCAGGTGTTTTTTTTTCTTTCTCCTTTGCACTAAATGCTTTGCAAACAAAGCACAGCAAACATTTTGCAAACTGCAGCAGAAATCGAATTTAAAACAAAAAGGAGGGACTTTAAAATACCTTCTTGACAAAAATCAACAATGCACAACTTAGAAAGTGTTCATTCTAGGGACAAAATTAAATAATGTCCCCAGGAGTCAGCAGGTCACAGTCTGGCTTTGTGATGGTTGACAAGACCTAGCTACATGGGAAAGCCGGAGAAGTCACTTTGGAACTAAATTGCCTCCGTTTTATTTTGTACGAGTAAGGGTTTGATCTACAAAAGAGCTCACATGGACGCACTGAGAACACCTGCCAGCTTCCCCATGCCCTCACTTGGTTTGTGTTTTAGGTTAAGTAGTCAATGCCCACATCACTTCACTGTCTCAAGACTGAGCACTTCACTAAATAGTAGATTTTACTGTTAAAGACCCTACAATAAGATTGTTTTATCTGTACATTTTTTCAGATATTTAACTGTATAAAAATGTTCATTTTACACAATATTTAATTAAAGTATTTCTTGTCTGTGAATTTCACTTTTGGTAATTTTCTCTGTTTTGATTATTAAAATGACAACACTAACATAAAAGTTATATCAGGGGTTTCATTTGCACATACCGGGTTCTGAAGCTGCAACTTGGCCAAGATAAAAATGATCCACAGAAGAACTTTCCACAAAGTTATCCAGCCTCCGTCTTCTAACCTGCGTAGAGAGAGAGGTTCAGCAAATTGTCACTTACGTGGCCCTGACCCCCAGAGGTGCCATTTGTATTCATGCTGCACTCTGGCTGATGTTTCTATGTCACAGATGTTCTGTGGACCACAGCAGCACTGGGGTGACACAATCACTGTTCCAGCACTTGTCTTTGAGAACTCAAACAATCCCAAGGCTCACTGAGGGGCTTCCTAACCCACTCCCTCCAGACCTTCTGCCCCAGCCCCTCTGCTTCTGAATAGCGCACTGGGCAGGTAGAGAACAATGGCTCCAGTGACCCCAGACACATGCTTCTTTTGGTTCCATGGTTGGGTTCCACTGGGCGAGAAGCAGGCTTAGGAGAGTGAGCACAGCAGCAAAGGCTCTGGATGGGTGTGCAGATAACAGAGCACCCAGATGCCTGTGCTGCCTACGGTCTGCAAGAGGGGCATCACCGATTCCACTGCCACCACAGTGGCAGAGCAGACCCCATGCACTAGCCCCGGGCACTGCTGGCTGCACGTCGGTAGCCAAATGCACCAACTATAATGAGATCTGCCGTCAACACTGAGGTTCTAATTTACACACCGATGTTCAGCTCCTCCGAGTTTCCCATGCTCCCATTTCACTCAGTATTTTTTCATTTTCTCCTCCATGAAAGGCTGGGTTTGCATGTTTTGGCTTGCAGCTTTATAACACATACACATAAGTGTGATCCAAATTAGTACTCACAAATGTCATCTTAATTACTTGTTCTGCTGAGCAAAACAGGAAACAATTATTCAAAACATAAAGAAACTTGTGAATACCTTTTTCTCCTGTCATTGACAATCAGGTTCTCATTTCAGCCTTAAAGAGACAGCAAAGAGAGAGGCTTATAAGGTACAAGCCTGAAGCCTGCCCACTCCCCTCCCCTGCAGGCTCCCTTCCAAGTGGCTGGAGGCTGGGGCTGGGGCTGGGACAAGCAGTTGCTGGGCAAGTCACCTCCTTCCCACTCTGCGCTGGTGCCACGAGTACCCAATGCCCTGTAACCCGGGGACGGAGAAATTATTTTATGTTTGTGTTTCAAATCAGAAGCAAGAACTGCCTTCTTTCAAAATGCATGCCAATTATTGTCAGGCCGCCTTTTAAGGTCTTTCAAGCTTTTAAAGATTATTCAAAGCACTTGAAATGGGCTTCAATCTAATGCCTCATTTCATTGCATTAAACAGCCTAGTTAATAAAGAATCAATATATTCAAAGGGCAAGGTTATCTTTTGTCTATAAGGGGTGGTGTCATTCTGAGCCTTTTATAGTTCAAATGCTAAAAAAGACCTCATGAAATCCATACTCATCAAGTGGGTCAACGCGAGCGGTGAAGAGGCCCCTGAAAGGGAAGAAAGGCTGCTCTCCTCTAAAACAACCCACGCCTTATCTCGCTTGCTCGGAGCGCCCAAAGAAGTCCTCAGAAATGTCAATTTCTCATCAAGACAAGAGGCCACGATGATCATTTTTTTCCAGAGAATACATACAATTAAGAGAATGCAGAGAGGCGGTGGCAGCAGTGATTTGTGGCTTACTCCGGCCCCACGAGCTGCGATCTCCCTCCCAGCAGATAAAAAGGGTTGTTGATAACTGAAGTGTCAATATGCCGAAGAGTGATTTTTGAATGTGAGTCCTTGTGCTTTGAGCTCGCTGGGCCGATCCCAGGCCCTGATAACGGCGCAGCTGCCAACGGACACCACAAGTTGGCCCTCACAATTAATGCCATGAATAAATCACACAAAAGAGTTGGGATGCTTTATACTCGGTGAGACAATCCCCTGTTTTACCCTTCAAGGATTCCTTTTATGTTGGAATAAGGTTGCTTTTAATGAAATTTAAACTCATCAGAGGAAATCAAAAACCTCCAATCAGATTACAAATTGATTTTTTGGTCATTTGTCATGTCCCAGTATAGAGTCGTAGGTTTCACAGGGAGCGAGTTGCCGTCGTGGTGGGGCTGGGAGTGAGCATGGACGCAGCTCCTGCTCCTATCCCTGGCCTAGGGACAACCCGTGGCTGGGCTCCTTGGCAAGCAGAGGCAGCCCTGGTGACTCCGCCTGCCCCACTGAGTGCAGCCAACTGAACCTGTGACAATAACAGGTGCCAATCATGGGGAATCCAGTGGCAGCTTTATAACCTGGGATGTCGTCCTTGGCAAAATTCACAGTGACTTCTAGGTCTGCACTCACAGATCCACGGATGGCCCCAGAGACGTTCTCTGCGGAGCGCCGTCAGTTTTGGTGAGTCCCCACCTCATGCCACCCCACCCCAGTTGGCTCTACACCACCCCACAGACAGCTGCACACAGGATACAGAAGCATGCGGGCTCCCAGTCCCCATGTGCCAAGACCTTGAGATCTGGGCAGAGAGAATCTTGGCTAAATCTCATCCGGCATCCAGTGGAAGCCCCAGTGCTCTCCTCGGCAGTGCGTGCCCTGCCCCCCCAGGCCACTCCAGGGTGGTGTCTCCCCGGAGAAGACTCAAAAGCATCTGAGGCCACCACCCTCCAGCCTCCCAGTGGGTCTCCTGAGTGCCCTGGATGAACCTACGCCCTTCTCACCCCTGCATGGGGGCACCTGGTCAAGGCTGAGCGGGGAAGCTGAGGTCCCACTGAGTTTCTGGTACTTAGTGGGAATCTAAGAGGGCATTTTGTCCCTCCTGGAAAGACTGGGGCCAGGGACAAAGTGAGGGCAGGCACTACTTCAGGAGGAGGTGAACACTGTTTCTGATTCAAGATCCCTCAGAGACCATCTCTTAAATATAGTTTCCAAAGTGAGTCAAATATTCCACACATCTAACAGCAATACTCACCTTTGCCGCCCCTGATGATCTGCGGAGCACTTTATCCACATCATCTCTTTTGTCCTCCCACAAAGCTCTGTGCTGGAGCTGGCTCCCCACTTCCAGGTGGCGAAACTGCAGTTCAGAAAGTTTAGATGATAGGCCAGGGTCACCAGGCTGAAAGGACCAGGGCCCGATGCCAAGTGACGTCTCCAATCTCCAAACCCTACCCTCTCTCCACTGATTTAGGTTTCAGGTATCTTCAGCAAGAAAGACTGGCCAGGCATGGTGGCTCATGCCTGTAATCCCAGCACTTTGAGAGGCCGAGACAGGCGGATCACTTGAGGTCAGAAGTTCAAGACCATCCTGGACAACATGGTGAAACCCTGTCTCTACTAAAAATACAAAAAAATTAGCCAGGTGTGGTGGTGGGCACCTGTAATCCCAGCTACTCGGGAGGCTGAGGCAGGAGAATGGCTTGAACCTGCGAGGCGGAGGTTGCACTGAGTTGAGATTGTGCCATTGCACTCCAGCCTGGGCACCAAGAGTGAGACTCTGTCTCAAAAAAAAAGGAAGGGGGGGGGAGGGGTATCTAAATGGAAGCAAGGAAAGAAGTCACACTTCCCTGAGAAGATTCTAACCAAGCCACCCACAGGGTTTGGAGTGCCTGACTCAGCCAAGGCCACCTGTACCGGCCACAAGTGGAAACTGGCTTGCCCGGTGCAGCTCAGCTGGGAGTCAGTGGGCTTTGCCTCAGAACATAACCAATGTCACACATCAATGCTCCCAAAACCAGAGGCAGAAGACCATGTCTCCCAGGGCCTTTGAAGCCGCCAGGAGGCCTTGGAACCTCTGGTTCCCTGTGCTTTCCGTGGGTTTCCTGGGGTCCACATATGGGGCTGGCGAGCCAGTGTGGGAAGGGTACACTGAGCCCACCCCATGGTGCAGGAGTGGGACGGAGGTGCAGGCTAGGACTGAGGCAGCCAGAGGGGCTGGGCTGCAAGGGGTTAGGCCTGCAGCTGGCACTCAGCAAGGGCTCAATAAAAGTTAGCTTCTGTGACTGCCAACAAGGTAATAATGGGCTAAGGATGGAATGAAGAAGAGGAAAATAAGAGCAATCATGATTTGGAGGGTAGACTTGCAATGAATAACAACAATATCAAACGTGTTGGCTGAGAAAGACACAAAGGATCAGAAGGGGACACAGGTATCTCTCACCAAGCTGCCCCATCAGACCACCCCCTCTCCCAACACCCCACATTGATGGTGGGCCATGGACAATGAGGGTGTTGGTACAGCTTGCTCAGCCATCACAGCATTCATTAGCTAAGCCAAATATAGAACTTGTTTTTCCACCTATAAGGGACCAGATTCTTCACTGCCTGTGCTACTATTGCGGGGCTGGCAGAACACAGGACTGATGCAGGGAAGGCGCCATCAGGAGAGAGAGAAAAGATCCCTGTAACAATCTCAACAAAGGGTTTATATTCTTCATATACAATAAGCTTTTGCAAATCAATAAGACTCAATGAACACCCTAAAGAAAAAAGAGGCAAATTTACAGTCCATTCACAAGGGGACAATAAAAGTGATCAATAAGCTTGGGAAATTATATTCAACCTCATTTGAAAATACGTATCAAATTAAAATAATGAGATGAATTTTTTTAACCTATTAAATTAGAAAAGATTTTTCTTAAAAGCTAATACACAATGCTGTTGATGGAGGAAGGGTATTCTTACAGTTGTCGGTAGAAGAGAAAATTGGTACAAGCCTTCTGGAAATCAGTCTGACATAGCAAGAGACTTAAAAATATTCATATCCTTTTTACTAATTCCACTCCAAGGAATCGATCTGAAAGAAATAATCAGATATTAGAAACGACTTTAAAGTCCAAAATTGTTAGCTATGGCAATATTTATCAAAAAATTGGAAAGAACCCAAATGGCTCAAAATAGGAATTGGTCATTAAATTATGATATAGCCATTATAATGGAATATTATATATTCTATTAAACCATAAAGATTATGTTTTTGAAGTATATCTAATAAAATGGTCAACCTCAAATGACATAAAATTAGGTAAAACAAGCATATAATACTGTTTATATAGAATGTAATTCCAATTTGTAAATTTCTATGTAGAGGGAAAATAAATAATATATAAAAATATACATATATTTAGAAAAAATACTGGTCAGAGTTACAGCAAAATTAACAGTAGGTATATCTGGGAGGTGAAAACTTACACATTACATTAATATTTTCCAAGTTTTCTTGTGAATAGACAGGCAGAGTTATGTGTTGGAGAACACTGCTCACTGTATCACTGTCTCACCACTCTGCCCTCCTACTACAGTGAACGAGGTAGCGGGGACAACTAACTCAGAGCCATCAGATTGGCCTAGAACACTGAGGCGTGATGGGATGGGCGTTGGTGCATGGCTACCTGGAATCTGAGCTGGGGCTGACACAGTGCTAAGAGAGCAGACACCAGACTGGCAAGTGGGCAGGAAAGAGGAGAGTGCGCAGAGGTGTGGAGATCTGGGCTGCATGGTACAAAGGGGAGAGATCCCAAGGGAGGAGTTCCCATGAAGCCCCACTGAATTCCTCGCTCTGGCTTTCTCAGCATGCCTCTGGGGCCTGATACTATCTTCACTTTTATCTGAACTTCCTGGAGGAAGCTTCTGCTGCCTGCAACCAACCAGTTACCGACCAGGCAAATTAGGGGAAAAAATATCTTAAAATTAGCATTATAAGAGAACCAAAAATAACTTACAAGGTATGAGGTTTAATAAATACATTTAGCAAGATTAATGCATACAAGGTCAATATACAACTGTATTTCTATGACAATAACAGTATTTTTATAACAGGAATTTAAAAAATGCCATTTAAAAATTTTCAATGCCATTTACAATAGCATTAAAAACAGCAAATACTTAGAAAGAAAGCTACCCAAGTTATGCAAGATGTCTGCACAGGAAACCACAAAATTGTACTGAGAGAAAATTTTAAAATCTTAATAAATGAAGGAATATACCATATTCATGGATTGGAAAATTACCTGTTGAGATGATGTCAACTCTTCCTCCCTAAACTGACCTACAGACTTAGTACAATCTCAATCAAATTCCACTAGGTGCTTTTCTTAAAATTGATAAGCTGATCCTAAAATGTACTTGGAACTGTAAATGATTCGGAGGAGCCAAGGCAATTCTGAAGGAGACAGAGGCTGGAGGATTTGAACCACCCAAACCAACACATCTTATGAGGCTGTAATAACTAAGACACTTTGGTATTGGAACTAGAACAGACAAATAACCTAATGGCATAGACCAGAAACAGACCTCCTATTCACGGTCACCTGATTGATGACAAAGGTGGCACTGAAATGCAGTGGCAGAGAGCAGCCTTTCCAATAAGTGGTGCTGAGGGTAGTAGAAACACACATGATAAAATCTAGATTATGCCCTTCTCACACATGTGAAAGGACAAACTCAGATGGTTGGGCACCCTAAGATATGATGATTCCCCAGCTCTGAAGAGGAAAGGAATAGTGTGTAGAGACAAAGTGAATAGCTGATGTTAAACCAAGGTTAAGAGAACACCCAAGATCTAGCAATGAGCTAGAGCTATGAGCACCCACTTGCCTGGGCAGGCTTGCAGGAGGGAGGACCTTTAAAGGGAAGAACAAAAGCCAGCCCAGTTCCCCTCCAGCTGACTCCTTGGGCTTGTTCACCTAGGGCTACATCAATGCCTTGGACAGGATGGAGACCCAGAACTTTGTGGCAGCTCTCACAGGGGAGTTGGTAAGAGTAGGCAACCTCAAAAGATAGCTGTTCCGAAACACTTTCAAAAAGTCCTATGGTTTTATTGTTAAAATAAATTAAAGATCTAAATCAACTAAAAAATCCCATGTTCATGGATTGGAAGACAATATTGTTAAGATAACAACACAAAATTGATCTACAGATTCAGTGTAATCCCTATCATAATCACAGCTGGCTTCTTTAAAGAAACGAATAAGCTCATCTTAAAATTCATATGATATTGCACCAGATATGGAATAACCACAAAACACTCTTGAAAAAGAACAAAGTTAAAGAATTCCCATATTTTGATTTCAAAACTTACTACAAAGCAGCGGCAATTGAGACATTGTGGTACTGGCATAGGATAGACATATCAATGAAATAAAATTGAGACTCCAGAAGCATAATTACGTATCTATGGTCAACTGAGTTTTGACAAAACTGCCAAGGTCTTTCAATGGGAAAAGAATAGTCTCTTCAACAAATGGTGCTGGACAACTGGAGAGCCACAAGCAAAAGAACAAAAGTATATTTGTACCTCACACCATATAAAAAATTAACTCAAAACGGATCAAGGGCCTAACTCTAAGAGTTAAAACTGTAAAAACTCTTAGAAGAAAACAGAGGGCTCTTCATGACCTCAGGTTTGACAATGGATGTGACACAAATCTTAGATGTGATACCAAAAGCATAAGCTTCACAAGAAAAATAGATACATTGGACTTCACCACAACTAAAAACTTCTATGTTTTGAAAGACACTATTAAGAAAGTGAAAAGACAACCCAAAGAATGAGAGAAACGATTTGCGAATCACTTATCTGATAAGGGACTTGTATCTAGAATATAAGAAGAACTCTTACAAGTCAATAATATAAAGACAAATCACTCAATTTAAAAATAGGAAGATGACCTGAATAGACATCTTCTCAAAGAAGTTATACAAATTCCTAATATCCATGTGAAAAGATGCTCAACATCATTAGTCATTAGGTAAATGCAAGTCCAAACTACAATGATCCACCACTTCACACCCAGTAAGATGGCTGTAACAAGGAGGTCATAATAACCAGTGCTGGTGAGGATGTGGAGAAATTAGAACACTCACACATTGCTGATGGGAACTGGAAACGGTGTCGCCACTTTGGAAAACAGTCCAACAATTTCTCAAATGGTCAAACACAGAGGAGCCATATGACCCAGTATTTCCAATCCTAGGTATAGACCCAAGAGAAATGAAAAACATATATTTACACAAAAACTTGCACATGAATGTTTCTAGCAGTAGTATTCATAATAGCTAAAAGGTGGAAACCACTCAAATGTCCATTATGACTTTTTTTTTTTTTTAGACAGTCTCTTACTCTGTTTCCCAGGCTGGAGTGCAGTGGCACAATCAAGGCTCACTGCAGCCTTGACCTCCTAGGCTCAAACGATCCTCCCACCTCAGCCTCTTAAGTACCTGGGACTACAGGCATGCACCACCACGCCTGGCTGATTTTTGTATTTTATAAAGAGATGGGGTTTTGCTGTTTCCCAGGCTGGTCTCAAACCCCTGGTCTCAAGTGATCCTCCCTCCTCAGCCTCCTGAAATGCTGGGATTACTGGTGTGAGCCACCATGCCCAGCCATGAATGGATTTTTAAAACATTGTACATCCATACAACAGAATTATTATTCAACCATAAGAGGAATGACATGCAGAAACATGCTACGACATGGATGAATCTTAAAAACATTATGCTGAATGAAAGAAGTCAATAACCAAGAAACTCATATGTTTTCATTTGTGTAATGTCCAGAACAGACAAATCTATGTACACAGAAAGTAGAAGAGTAGTTGCTTAGGGCTGGGGGACATGGGGTGATGGGGGTGACAGCCAAGGGGTATGTATGGGTTTCTTCCTGACGTGATAAAAATGTTTTTTTTTTTTGTTTTTTTTTTTTTTTTTTTTTTTTTTTTTTTTTTTTTTTTTGAGATGGAGTCTTGCTCTGTCGCCCAGGCTGGAGTGCAGTGGCACAATCTCAGCTTACTGCAAGCTCCGCCTCCCGGGTTCACGCCATTCTCCTGCCTCAGCCTCTCCGAGTAGCTGGGACTACAGGCGCCCGCCACCATGCCCGGCTAATTTTTTTTTTGTATTTTTTAGTAGAGACGGGGTTTCACCGTGGTCTCGATCTCCTGACCTCGTGATCCGCCTGCCTCGGCCTCCCAAAGTGCTGGGATTACAAGCGTGAGCCACCGCGCCCGGCTGATAAAAATGTTCTAAAATTGACTGTGGTAGTAGTTGCCCATTTCAGTGAATATGTTAAAAAACCATTGAATTGCACACTTTAAATGAGTACACTGTATGGTATGTGAATTATTTCTTGATAAGGCTGTTATAAAAAATTAAAAAGCCCTGTAGTTTTATCAGAGCATAAAAAATGAACATTATCTTTCATGAAGAATTACTCTTAAGCGTTTTGGTGTTCTGGGGAAACCATGTTTCCTGGAGCACATGGCCAGGACTCATGCTGCAGGCTGGCACATGGGATCCTGGGGCCTCCTGAGTCTTTGTCCTAAGCTGGCCAAGACCCCCCCCCGCCACAACCTGCTCCCCAGGACGGGCTGCTTGGTGTCCACACACCTTGGAGGGGGAAGGTGGTCTTGTAAGGCCCCTATTGACCCGTTATCTCCAGGCCACCAAAGTGGAGATCGTGGCTCCTAATTCTTGCCTGGGGCGAGACCAAGGCAGGTCCACACTCTCCACAAGGTCCCGGCCCCACATGGTGCCAGATGGGATAGCCTGCCCCCTCCCCAGGTGGGATAGCCTGCCCCCTCCCCAGGTGGGATAGCCTGCCCCCCTCCCCAGGTGGGATAACCTGCCCCCTCCCCAGGTGGGATAGCCTGCCCCCTCCCCAGGTGGGATAGCCTGCCCCCTCCCCGGCCTGGACTCTGCCAGGGCTCTCTGGAGGCCACTCTTGGTTCTCTGTGGAACACACATACACAGGGCTTCTCCTCGAAGGTCATTTCCAAATGATATGAAGGAAAAGCAAAATCCTTCCAGATGGCTTTTTAAAAAGCAGTTTCATTATTTTCTAAACATTTCAGAATACTCAGTTCCACTATTTTTAACATAGTTCTTTTTTTCTTACATTCCTTTAAAACTTGTTGTCTCTTTCAGTTGGATCTCAGGAGTCTCAGCAGATGCCACCCCTGCCACCCTGCTCTGAGCCACATCAGTGCGTCCCTGGCAGATGGTGGCAGCCTATCTGGTCCCCTCACTCCTGCCCTTGCCCTACAGCTCTGTCTCTCTGTGTCTTGACACCATAGCCAGAGGGGCCCTTAAAATGAAAGGAATACCACCCTTGTTGCACCCCCTCCACCAGACCTTCCAAGGGCCACAAGAACACTGAGGGTCAGCCACTACCCTGCCACACCTCCCTCCTGCAGAAGCTCCTGCTTGAGGCTCTGCACTTGCTGTTCTCTCTCCCTGGAGCTCTCTTCTGCAAAAGCACCTGCTGTGCTCCCCAACTCACGTCTCACCCCCGGCCCAGGGAGGCAGCCTTGCCTGCCTGTCTAAAACTAACCCCCACCCCAAACACCACACATATACCTTACCCTCTCCCTTTCATTTTATTTTTCTCCTTAGCACTTACACCATTTAATGAAGTTCAGGTTTGACTTAATTAACTTCTGTACTGTCTCCCCATGAGAAGGGAAGCCCCCTGAGGACAGGGGCTGGTCTGCTTGGATTATTGCTGCATCCCCAGAACCCCAGCTTTTGCAAACCACATTTTCATGGAAACAGTGTTCCTTACTGTGTCTTCAACCAAGGCAAGGGTTCTTAACCTAGGGTCCATAAACTTGAACGTAAAACAAAAATTTAACTTTATTTTCACTAACGGCTATAAAATTCAGCATTTCCTTATGAGTACAGGCAAGAAGCCACAGTCATTTTAGCAGTATCAGATTGTTTATGGTTATCGTGACTTGGAGATTCTGGTAATAATTAGCTCAACTGTTCCTGGATTTTGTTTAATGCATGAATAATGAAGAAGCACATATACGATGATATCTCAAATTTTATTTTTAATGTTTTTCTAACTAATAGAATTAATTTTTTCTGTGATTGTATGTATTTTATTTTGTGGACAATGAAAACATTGTTCTGGGGAAGGGGTATGCAGGCTTCACTAGCCTGATTCAGGGGTCCACGCACATAACCAAAGCAGGACCCTGGACCAGGGCATCTGCTTCCATGCTTGAGGCACATGGCTCAATATCACACTACAGTGGTCCATTAATAATCCAGTTCTTTCATTATCTAGCATGGTTTTGCTCCACAGTACACAGTTCTTGTGTTAGTTTACGATATACATTCATTAAAATTATAGAACTACATAAAAAGAGCTCCAGACTTAGGTCTGACAGTCTCAGTGCAGGCCAAGTGGATCATTCAATGCCAGCTCCACCCTGAGTATTTGTGGAGACCTTGTGGTAGGCCAGGTCCTCAGCTAGAAGACAGACAGGCATTAGGGCCAGGCGTGGTGGCTCACGCCTGTAATCCCAGCACTTTGGGAGGCCGAGGTGGGTGGATCACGAGGTCAGGAGATTGAGACCATCCTGGCTAACAGGATGAAACCCCATCTCTACTAAAAAAAGACACACACACAAAAAATTAGCCAGGCTTGGTGGCAGGCGCCTGTAGTCCCAGCTACTTGGGAGGCTGAGGCAGGAGAATGGCGTGAACCCGGGAGGCGGAGCTTGCAATGAGCCGAGATTGCACCACTGCATTGCAGCCTGCGTGACAGAGCAAGACTCCTTCTCAAAAAAAAAAAAAACAAAAAAGAAAGAAAGAAAGACAGGCATTAAACAGGTAATAATCCCCCCCCCCTTTTTTTTTTTTTTTTACTTTCTTGTAATCCAGGCTTATTTCCCAAATAAAAGCAATGAACATGTATTTGGATAAAGGTTAATCCTCTTTATCCAAACTCTGCCTAAACCCCTTCAGCTTGCAGGCAGATGCACTATTACCAATGGGCTGTCAATCTTTCTGGACCTTGTTTGAAGGACATTACAAACAAACAGACATCTACATATAGTTGTAAAACCATGAAACAATAATTTTTATATTATTCTCATCATCCCTCCCCCATTAGCACTTACTCTTTAGCACTTACACCATTTAATGAAGTTCTCTGTCAGTACATGTAGATCCACCCCATCCTTTTTCGTGGCTGTAGAATAATCCGCTGTACATATGAAACCACATTTATGGAACCAGTCCCCTGTTGAAAATTTTATATTCTTTGCTATTAAAAAGTGCTATAGTAACAAATAAGTAGAAGATGGAAAATTTTAAAGATACCATTAGAAAATATACCTCCACAGGCTGGGTGTGGTGGCTCATGCCTGTAATCCCAGCACTTTGGGAGGCCGAGGTGGGTGGATCACAAAGTCAGGAGATTGAGACCATCCTGGCTAACATGGTGAAACCCTGTCTCTACTAAAAATACAAAAAATTGGCTGGGCATGATGGCAGGTGCCTGTAGTCTCAGCCATGTGGGAGGCTGAGGCAGGAGAAAGGCATGAACCTGGGAGGCAGAGCTTGCAGTGAATCAAGATTGCACTCCAGCCTGGGAGACAGAGCGAGACTCTGTCTAAAAAAAAAAAAAAAAAAAAAAAAAAGATACCCCCACAATGGCAGCAAAACATCAAATATCTAGAAATAAATGGAATTTATTTATTCAAAATTGGTACAGTGAAAACCCCAAAACATAACTGAGAAAAACATTTTAACAATCTAAGTAGTTGGAGAGATATACCATGTCAATGGATTAGAAAACTCATTATTGTAAATACCTAAATTTACCCCAAATTGATCTCAATAAAATCTCAATAAAAATGTTGGCAGATTTAGTTTGATGAGCTGATTCTGAAATTTACAGGGACATGCAAAGGGCTAAGGATAGCAACATAATCTTCAGTAAGAATAAAACTGGAAAACTTAGATCACCACCCAGCAAGGCTTATTTTAAAGCTATCCTAATTAAAACAACGTATTATTGGTGCAAAGATAGCCTGAAAGTTTAGTAAAATGGGTGAGAGTCCAGAAACAGACCCACGCATATGACAAAATGAGGCTGGGTCAACAAATGGTGTTGAGTCAATCAGCTTTATCTCTTGAAAAAAATAAAACTAACCCCTACCTTACATCATATAAAAAAGCAAGTCTAGATGGATTTCTAGCTGCATGTGAAGGATAAAACAATAAAGTCTTTAGAAGAAAACATGGGAGATATCTTTGTAACCTTGTGACAGGCAAAGATACACTAAACAGAAAACAAAAAACTTTAACCATAAAATAAATTGATAGATTGGATGACATTAAAATCAAGAAATGCTGTTCTTCAAAATGATACAATAAGAAAATGAAAAGACAAGCCACAGAGTGGTGAAAGACACTTGCAAGATACATATCCGACAAAGAATTCATATCAGAATATAAAGAACTGCGTATCATTAACAAAAAAGCAGACGGTCTCACAGAAAAATGGCCAAAAACCTGAACAAGAAACATCAAGTCATATATCCAAATAGTAAATTCACATCTTAAAGATGTTAAACTTCATTAACCATCGGGAAAATTAAAATTAAAAGATAAAGTGATACCACTATATCTCCGCCAGAATGACTAATCTGAGAAAGTCAAACAATATCATGTTTTTGCAAAGATTTGGGTCCACTGGAAGTCTCACACATTGCTGGTGGGAATGTAAATTGGTAGAAGCACTTGAAAAAACTCTTTTGTAGCATCTACCAACGCTGAACATTATGACTTGGCAATCTCACTACTAGGTATACAACCAACTGAAATGAGTACATATATTCACTAAAGTACATGTGCAACAAAGTTAATGGCAGCAGTATTTTTAAAAGCCACCAACTGGAAACATGGCAAACATGGTCACGGGTAGCAAAATGTCTAAATGGAATTGTGTCATATTCATATGATATGAATAGTGTACAAAATGATGAGAATAAATTTGCTATCATTACATGCATTGATATGAAATGAATCTCACAAACATAATGTCAACCAAAAGAAGTCAGACACAAAAAAAGGGTGCACTATATGATTTCCCTTTATATCAAGTTAAAAATAGGCAAAACTCATCAATGGTGTGAAAAGGCAAAATTGAGCTTACCCAAGCAGGGAGATAGTGACTAGGAGGAAGTCAGAGGGAGCCTGCTGGAACTTCAGATCAGGATTCAGGTAGGTTCACCTTGTAAATTGTATGGGGCTGGATGCTTATGGTTCTTGAATGTCACAGTACCTAGTTCCTACTTCAATAAATCTTATATTTAAAAATTTTATATTTAAAAACACTCTTGCACTTGTATATTTGTGCATTAATCAGTGTTTCTTCAGGAAAGAGCCCCTGAAGTGAGGTTTTTGGCTTATTTGTTAAATATATACTTTAAATTTGGATAGGTGTGGTCAAATGTTCTTATTCACCAACATGTAAGAAAATCCCTATTTCACCCCACCTTCACCTGTACTAAATACATTCATTCCTTCATTTAAAAATATTTATTGTCAAAAGGATAAATATGTCTAAGTCTGCTTATATGAGGTATCTAGAGTGGTCAAATTTATCGAGACAGAAAGTAGAATGAGGGCTGCCAGGGGCTGGGGAGGGGAGGATAGAGAGTTATTGTTTAAAGGGGAAGAGTTTCTGTCCGCAAGATGAACTGAGTTCTAGAGATTCATGAAGGTGATGATTACACAATAGTGTAAATGTACTTCATGCCTCTGACCTGGACACCTAAAACATGATTAAAATTATAAATGGCTGGGCATGGTGGCTCATGCCTATAATCCTAGCACTTTGGGAAACTAAGGCAGGAGGATCACTTGAGCCCAGGAGTTCAAGACCGACCTGAGCAACACAGGGAGACTCTGTCTCTACAGAAAAGAAAACACTTGCTGGGCATGGTGGTGCATGCTTGTGTGCCCAGCTACTCAGGAGGCTGAGATGGGAGGATCGCTTGAGCCCGGGAGGTTGAAGCAGCAGTGAGCTGTGATTGCAGCACTTCACTCCAGCCTGGATGACAGAGGAAGATCTTGTCTCAAAAAAGTTGTAAATGTCACGTATATTTTGGCAAAGTTAAAGAAATGAAAAACGTATTTACTGAGTGCCTATTAGGTGCCAGGCACTGTTCTGGGTGTTGGGAATTTAGCCAAGAATAAAACAGACAAACGTTTACTGTTCTTGTGGGACAAACATTCTAGTGAGAATACTTTCAGTCAAAATTTTTGCTAATCTGATTGGTGATAATAAAATCTTGCTGTTTTAATTCACCTTTGCTAATTACTTACACATTTTAGCATATTCTCACACATGTATGTAGCTTTTGTATTTCTTCTGTGAACTGCCTGTTGCTATCCTTTGCCCATTTTTTACTGGGTTGTCTTTTGCTTGTTAATTTGCAGGAGCTCTTTGTATTTGATGGTGGTTGTCTCTTTATGTGTTGTAAATATCTTCTCTATGCCAATGACTTTGCTTTGGGCTTCTCTCCCTGTGCAACGGCCCCACCCCTCCCCAGCCATCTGTAAGTCAATCTTTTACGGCTTCTAGTTCTTTGTTTAGGATAATATTCTCCGTCCTAGATTAAAAAACAAAATTATCTTACACTTTATCTTAGTACTTTGATGGTTTTCATAGTTTTAGCCAATAGTTCTTTAATCTCTCTAGGGTTTAATTTTATGTTTTATACACGGAGAAATTTAATTTTATTTTTTTCCAAATGGAGAACAAATTATCCCCAAACCATATATTGAGTAGTCAGCTCATCTTTTCTACTGATTTTAAATATCTCATTATTCATTTCTAAATTCCTTTTTTCTTTTTAAATTCCCTTCTACTGACCTTTTAGAGAATTCCTGCCTAGATTCCATCTATTGTTAATTCTTATAGTTTAAAAAATATGTTAATTCCTAGAAGAGCAAACTTCCTCTAAGAATCTTAATATTTTCTCAGCTATTTCTGTTCATTTACTCTTCCATATAACTTTTTTTTTTTTTTTTTTTTTTGAGATGAGGGTCTTGCTCTGTTGTACAGACTGGAGTACACTGGTGTGATCATGGCTCAATGCAACTTTGACAACCTGGGTTAAAGTGATCCTCCCACCTCAGTCTCCCAAGTAGCTGGGACAATAGGTGTGTGCCACCACCCTGGGCTCATTTTTAATTTTTTTTTTGTAGAGATGGAGTCTCCCCATGTTGCCCAGGCTGGGCTCAAACTCCTGGGCTCAAGCAATCCTCCCACCTTGGCCTCCCAAAGTGTTGGAACTACAGGCATAAGTCATTGCACTCAGTCTAATTTTAGAATCAGTTTGATGCTGTACAGAGTTTATATTATGGGGGCTATTGATGAAATATTGAGTTGCCCCATTCAGGTACATATTAAGTCTCTTCATTTATTACATAAGAATTTAAAAGCAATTGCAGTAGGTGCTTTGCAGGAAACCTATTCAGTGCTTTGAGAACACAGAATTGGGAAGGCCTTCCTTGGTCTAGGCCAGCAGCAGGAATGAGGGGGTTTGAGAAACAGGAAGGCTTTTTTCCAGAAATCATGTGTTGGTTTACTCTGGAAACTGATAAGGAATTAATGAAGAAAAGTTGGGGTTGGGGGTGAGTCTTACAAACACAGCAAGAACAGTATGTGTTAAGGTCCTGGGGCCGCAGAGAAGTCAACATGGCCGCAAGAGCAGAGTGCCGTCAGGAGGCAGGCACGGGGCATCTCCTCTTACAGGCCTGCAGCTGGAATTTCCTTCTGTAGTTGATACAAAACTGTCACCCTCCAAGTCCTAATCCTGACCTTAACTGGGAGCAAGAAAGACACAGACTCACAGAGCCAGGGATTGTCTGAGTAATGAGGGTCCTTAGAGGTCACTTAAGTCCACCCATCCTCATGTGGATTGGAGGATTAGCAGAGCCAAGGTCATAGTGACCGTCGGTGTGGAAAGTTCACTGAAGGGATCAAAAGCCAAAAGCTGGATCTTTGAAAAGATCAACAAAATTGACAAATCTCCAGTAAGAATGATCAGGAAAGCTGAAAAGGGAACACCATTATAGACCTGATGAACATTAAACGGATAGTAAGAGGACATTGTAAAAATACACATGCTAAGAAGTTTGACAATACAGAAAAAAAATGAACAAATTCTTTGTAAAACACAACTTGCCAAAACAGATACATGATGAAATGGAAAATCCCAAGAATCCTGTGTCTGCTAAAAAGCAATAATAATTAAGACAATGTGATACTGGTATAAGGCTAGAGAGATAGATCACTGGAACAGAATAAGGAGTCCAGAAAAGGACTCACATATATAAAGTCATTTGATTTTTGACAAGGCACCAATGGAATTCAATGGAAAAAGGAAACATTTTCTAAAGCAACTGACATCCATATGGGGAAAACAATCCTTGACACTTATGTTGCATATATTAGTCCATTTTCACACTACTGATAAAGACATACCCAAGACTGGGAAATTTACAAAAGAAAGAGGTTTAATGGACTTACAGTTTCACATGGCTGGGGAGGCCAATCATGGTGGGATGTGAAAGGCATGTCTTACGTGGCAGCAGACAAGAAGAGAGCTTGTGCAGGGAAACTCCCATCTTTAAAACCATCAGATCCTGTGAGACTCATTTACTATCATGAGAACAGCATGGGAAAGACCCGTCCCCATGATTCAATTATCTCCCACCAGGTCCCTCCCACAACACATGCGAATTCAAGATGTGAGAGCTGGGTGGGGACACAGCCAAACCATATCATCTCACCATATGAAAAAATTAATTTGAGATATATAATTTGCCCAAACAGAAAAGCTAAAACTATACAGCTTCTGGAAAAAATCCCACAGGAAACTATCTCTAAAACACATAGGAAACCGTCTCTATAGACTTGGGATAGGCAAAGATTTCTTAAGCAGGACATCAAAAGCACTAACAATGAAAGAAAAAACTGATAAACTGTACTTCATAAA
This sequence comes from Symphalangus syndactylus, assembly GCF_028878055.3. Lineage (NCBI taxonomy): Eukaryota > Metazoa > Chordata > Mammalia > Primates > Hylobatidae > Symphalangus > Symphalangus syndactylus. The sequence continues at coordinate 8,620,075 of NC_072424.2, forward strand.
AACTTGAAAATTCTGCTCATCAAAGGACACCATAAAGAAAGCATAAAGACACAACACACTATGGCTGGGGGCAGTGACTCACGCCCATAATCCCAGCACTTTGGGAGGCCAAGGCAGATGAATAGCTTGAGGCCAGGAGTTTGAGACCATCCTGGTCAACATGGAGAAAACCCATCTCTACAAGAAATACAAAAAATTAGCAGAGTGTGATGGCACACACCTGTGGTCCCAGCTACTTGGGAGGGTGAGGCAGGAGGATTGCTTGAGCCCAGTGGTCAAGGATGCAGTGAGCCAGACTGCACCACTGCACTCTAGCCTGGGCAACAGTGAGAGACCGTATCCACAAATTTTTTCTAAATTAAAAAAAAGACATGCCACAGACTAGGATAAAATGTTCACAATGTATACATTGGAAAAGGGCTTGTCAATACGTAGAGAAGACATAGATCACAAGAAAAAGACCAAGAATGCTGCAAGTGCTGGGCTGAGGCCCGGCAAGCAGCGTCTCATCACTAACGTGCCCCAGAATAAATCCCAGGAAGCCTCATTGGGCCCCTCCATCCACGGAGCTTCCTACCTGGGTAATGCTGCTCCTTCGACTGTGCTAGATGTTTGCCTTGTTTGCTGGCTGGAAAAGAACTTGCACCTTCAGTGTTCACCTTATAGGGTGGCCTTATAGGGTGACACTAGTTTTCTTTTCCCCAAAGTAAATACAGCATGTAAACACCCGTGGAAAGAAAAGGTAACCCTTCCTTCAACACAGGAGCAGTGTGGAGAGCATGGTGGGTTTTGGCCCAAACCTAAGCTGCTCACCCACTCCCTGCTAGCCCTGTGAGCCAGGAGGAGGCCCTGCCAGCCAGGGGAGGCAAACGCTCCTGTTCTTGCTTGGACCCAAGCCCACTGCTCGCCCTGCTGCCCACGCTTCTGGGAAAAATGGAGTGAATGACGGTGTCCACATTCTCCTGCAGCCAAGGATATTCCAAATCCCAAGGCAAGCTGGGGCCTGTGCAGGCAGCCCTGAGTGCCAGTGGACAAAATGTCCTGGGCCTCCCGGGGCCACTGGGCTCAGGCACACAACGTTCAGTGCCCGACCCTTCCCTGGCGTTGCCTTTGAGTGGTGGCCTCATAGCCTCTGTCCAGTGCCAGTTTTTGGAAAAGCTGCTCCACCCTGACAAGTGTGGGTCCCACTTGCCCCAGGCAAAGCCAAGGCCCAGGCACCAGAATTTACTTTCTAACATCAAAGCGGCTGCTTCTGCATGGGGCCAAGGCTGACAGGGTGTAGGCAGGGTGGGACTCAGGCTACAGGGTATGGAGATGGCAGAAGCCGGGACAAGGCCATCACATTGAGTCCTTCCTGGCCAGGTGCCAGCCTGGTCCTGTCCAGTGGGGCGGGGACAGCTTGAGGGAGGAGCCTCAAGGAATCCAGTGGCCTTTGTGGCCACACGGACCCAGCCTCTCCAGCCTCTCCTGGCCATGCAGTGGGTGTGGACAGCAGGGACCAGAGTGCTCAAGGCCTGCAATGCCCCACCCGGGGATGCCTGAGCTCCAGGCAGGGGTGCAGTAGAACCCCCACAAGGCCAGACCTTTCTAGGCTGTGCCTGGTGCACAGAGGCCTCTCGGGGCCACAGGAAGATTCCAGCCCCAGGGGGGCTCACAAGCTGCCAGGGAAGGGGCCGTCTCCTGCATGGGTGAGTCCCGGCCTGGCTGGCCCGGCCGGAGGATGGGGATGCTGGCTGTGGTGGCCCTGGGGAGGCAGTGGTGGTGGCAGGCACAGGACCCCACAAATGTGGCAGTGCCTATGGGAAAGCCTTGTCCTCACCACTCCATGTCAGGGAGTGGGTAGGAGCCAGGCTCTGAGCACAGCAGAGGGGGTGCCCACTCCAGAGGGGAAGGGGTGCTGGCTTCCCGGGAGATGTAGGGTGGGTGTGACCATCATTCAACACAGGGTGAGCCAGCAGCAATGCTCAGGCCTCTCCCATCAATGTGGGTGAGGGGGGAAGCTTCAAAGACGCGTCGGGTCAGCCCTGCCTCCAGGGACCCCTCCATGTGGCAGAAGACATCTGGGGGTGCAGCGAGCCACACTGTAGAGGGCTGCTCAGGGCCTCGGAAAGGAGAAAGACCTGTCAGAACTTCCCTCTGCCCTGGGTCCCTTGGGCAACCAGGCTGTTCAGTCCCTGCAGCCCCTCCTTCCTGGCTCCTCCAAGTGACTGGCCCCAGGTCCATCCCTTCTGAAGAGCCAGGACAGCTGCTTCATGGACTGCAGAGGACTCAGGACCGGGTCAGAGTCCAGTTGCCCTCAGAAGAGGAGAGAGACCTTAGGAAATGCCGACTTGGACACTTCCCATTTAAGATGAGGACATCACTGCCTGCCCTGGAGGGCTGCTGCCAAGAGCAAGGAGAGGCTTGTAAACTGTAAAGTGCTGTGCTCGTGGGAGGTGCTGGAGGGCCCTGAGCTACCTCTCTGGGGCCACTGGGTGGCTTTAGACGATCTCCTATCGAGGTCTGATCCATGTGGGGAAACTAAGAGTCAGAGAAGCAAAGAAATTTAATGAAGCGTTTGTGTGAGTTTCAGAGGAATTTCGATTCCAAAGGCAGTTTTTATGGGCAGCTAAAGTGTCTCCTTGACAAAAATAAGTTTCTAACGAGGAAGTTATGGAGCAACTGATGAAGCCCAGGTACTGTAAATCATTAGCAATGGCCGGCCTCCCGCCAGGGTCGCTGGAGGAACTCAAAGATGAGGAAACAGAGATAAGGAATAAAAATAGAAAATAGATCTTAAAAAACACAAATAGTTCTCAAAAACACTGGAAAGCTGCTGATAAGATTTTTCTTCTTTATAAAAGCTCAGGGATAGTCCGAGCATTAGAGGCCACTGAATGGTACCTTTAGGAATAGCAGAGATAGGAGGGAAACCTGGTTAATGAGAGACTAAGGCACCCCTGCTGTGGCTCCGGGGCTGGCAGGTTCAGGAGGAGGCAGATCACAGAGATAAAAGGTGAGGCACTCAGAACCCTAGGAGGAATGCTGATTTCGTTTTTTAAGGCTGAGAAATAAGAAAGTAGCAGCTAAAGGCTAGTCCCTAACCAGAACTCTTTGTCTGGCAGAAGTTCATGCATTTAGACTCATCGGGGTAGGGACTGGAGCTAGGCTGTCGGGAGGGCCGTGGTGGGAAATAGAGGCTTTGACAATAAATACGAACTATCATTCTGACATCCAGACCTGTGGCTGCTACTCCCCCAAACAGCCTTTGCCAGAAGAGGCTGTCTTAGGCTGTTAAGGCTCCTATCATAAAATCCCATGGACAGGGTAGCTTGGAAACAACAGAATTGTATTTCTCACAGTTCCTAAGGCCAGGAAGTCCAAGGTCAAGGCACCAGCAGATCTACTGTCTCTCCTCTGCCTGGTTTGCAGATGGCACCTTCCTGCCAGGGTGGGAGGGCCAAGGCAGCTCTCTGGGGCCTTTCATAAAAAGGGCACCGATCTCCTTCATGAGGGCTCCACCCTCATGACCTAATCACCTCCTAAAAGGGCCCACCTCTTAATGCCATCACTTTAGGGGTCAGGGTTTCAACATATGAATTTGGGGCTGGTGAGGGGGGACACATTCAGACCATAGCAGAGGTTTTTGGGGCCTGCTTTAAAGAACAGAGAAGGCTCAACTGAAAATAAGCCATTGATTTGCACAATGTGGATCTGCTATGCCATCTAATAGTAATTTGCCTTCTCTGTAGATTGAGGTAAACTTTAGAAATAGCCCAGTGGGTCTGGAAGGGCACTGGGCTAGACCACTAGGTTTTGTACCAGGACCTGAAGCTCCCTGTGGAACTGGCCCCTTACTATCCTGGCAACCCAGTGGCTTCAAATAACAGTTGGGAATTCAATGAGGCATCTCTGGTTTGAGCAGGAGGCCTGCAGAGTGTGGTCAGCAGCGACTGGTCACTGGGAGGAGGCTTTAACTATTACAATTTCACACAGTCTGAGACCCCAGTTTGTTGCTTTCTTTTAGCCAAACTTTAATCAATCACTTGCCTGCAAACATAGGAGCTTCCACGCTGTGCTCAGAAATGACCTCAGTGTGATGGTTTCTTCCAAGACCTGCAGAACACACAGCAAGAAGAAACCAGTGGGAAAACAAATCTGCATTAAATGAGAAGCACCTTGCACCATTTTAACACATAACTCCATTTTGCAAACAATCTTGGTTTTTCACCATAATTCAATTGACAGTTGGAGTAACTAGAAACAGTTTTCAGGGGAAGGGCTTTTCAACATGAAACTGAAGACATCAGTCAACAGGTCCCTTTCCCCTGGATGCTATTGGCAGGTAACCAAAGTTGACTGGTTAGATAATAGATAATGAAACTCGTAGCCACAGAGGACTAGAAAAATTAATTGCATTTCATGAAATTGTACCACAAGTTGCCAAACTGAAGACACACTTTATGGTTTGGGTTTCTTTCTGCATTTAGTCACCAAAGTGGCGTCACGCTTCTCAAACAGGGAGCCTGGGAAATGGCCACAGGTTCTCTTTGCAATGTTGGCCGTCTTCCTCCACCAGCGCTAAGTGGTCTGTGTACATCGGGAGAAAGAAGTGGCTCCTTTTTAACCCTAATGGATTTACACAGACTCTTCTCTTCATTCTCCTAAAACCCAAGCCTTAATTATCTCAGTGTCTGGGGGACTCCGTATAGAGCTGTAAACATCACACCACACAGTTTGGCTTTATGAAAATCAGTTTCTTCCTATGAGGCATCATTTCTTGGGATGGACAATGGCAGCACTTCCAGCTCTGCCCCACACTGTGTTGGGGACAAAGGGGAAGGAGCACCAGTGGAGAACCCTCCAGCCTCGGCAGGGGCATGCACCCATCACCCAGTGTGGACAGGCCTCAATGGGGCAGGGAGCACTGCCCAAAGCGGGGGGAGCTTCACTTGCAGGGAATGAGGGGATGATGGGCTTTGCATCATTTTGGGTTTACTCTGCCCAGAAAGCTCTGGGGGCACTTGAGGACTCACACTTAGGCAGAAGTCGATCCCGTGTTTGCTGTGATGGAGAGGAGATCCTAACCATTGCTTTTTCTCCTAGAACTTTTCTAATCAGAATGGATCTCGCTGTCAGGAGGCCAGAGGCCATCAGAAGTGAGCTATAGCCAAGGCGATTTCCTGGACATGCAGACCAGGGGAGCTCGGTGCTCTCAGACTTCTTTTTTTCCTTTTTTTTTTCTTTTTTGGTCTAACAAGAATCAATATTTAAGATTATGCAATGTCCGTACCAGCCTGAAGTAGCTGCCAACCCAAGGACAAGGGTTGGATAATTTACAATGCAAGGAATCCATTCTTTTGAGAGGGGGAAGGGAAAAAAAATCAAGATTTAAGCTTCTTATCCTGGGCTGAACTTTTCTCCTCCATTCTTAATGGCACTGGGCGTAAATAAACCATCCATTCTGTTTTGTATGAATGGTCTGTACTTTGCACAGATTCTGTGGAATCGACAGACCAGTTTTAGATCCTTGACCACAGGTCTGAGCTATGACTGCCTTGGAAACAACACTTATTTACATTTTTTTCAACGTACAGTACTGTCATTTAGCCTGATCAAATCTACCCTGATCTTCTTTTGCCCCAACAATCAGCAGAGAGAGCCTTTTTATTGTCGGCGACTAATGGTTCTTCTGTCCCATATTTTTAATGTGAAGATTAAATATTTATAAATGGCTCGTCAATAGCATCCCATAACCAGGTCCTCCCGAAGCCGCGTACCGTGGCCCGTGCTCACTCACACGAAGTCAGAGGTCACAGGTCAAGTGAGCAGCTCGCAGCAGCTGTGGGGTGCATCTGCTGTCACCAGGATGTGGACAATTATTTATGGGGCAGGGCTTGTTTGTCAAAAAGCCCACATCATGGCCAGGAGAAGTTTCCTTTGTCTCCACAAAGCCCCTTCCGGTGAGGTGTTTACTGGAATCACAGGCTCCTGCTCCCTGCCGGTGACCTTCCTAACACTGTCCATTTCCAGGCCAGGAGGAAGCTCCCCTCTTTCCCACCCCCAGAAGACAGCATTGGTGCGACACTTTCCAGGCCCTGGGAGGACACGGGCCATGTAGATAGGGATGGGGAGAAGGGACTGGGATGTCCAAGGCGCCTGTTCCCCCTGCTGAGGATGGGGCTTGGTTGGAAGCCAGTGGATTTTAAACAGAAAGCATGTACCCTCTGTGCTCTTGGAGACCCGTGTGGGCATGGGCCTCAGGGGGTGGGACCGCAGATGGCCATCGCCGGGAGGAGGGGGCAGGGTCCAGAAGAGAGACCCCGGCACAGACCAGGGCGGTGGCAGAGTGAGAGGAGGCGCCGGTGGGGGTTGAGGGTTTAGTTGACAGACAGAGGCAGTAGAAAGGGGTTTAGCCACCCCAGGAGAGATGGAGGAGAAGCCTAGGCCAGCTGCTGGAGCACAGCTGCCATGCACATTGTTCCTGTTCCACACACCTTTGAAGGGCAGCACCGCGACCCAAACAGGTGAGCGAGGCTTCTTAGCCCGGAAACAGACAGTCCCATGAGGGAATCCTGGGAAGCAACCTCTCAGGGCTTGGCTGGGGGAAGTGGCGAGCCAGGAGCCACTTGGCAATTTTGGGCAAGCCACACACTCGTTCTGGGGCTCCGTATGCCCTCCTGGAAGGTGCAGGCAGTGAGCCTTGCTTATTTTCCTTAGAGGGCTCTTCACAATATGAAGTGGGATGGTGGGGTCCCAGGGGCCGGAGGACGAAGGGACTCGATGGTCAATAAGGCTTGGGTGCACCCCACTGCTGGACACAAAGGGCTCTGGGGAAAGGACACTGGCAGGGTCTATGCACCAAACATAACCAAACCATATTAAAAACATGCGGGGCACTTTCTGAAGGCTTGAAGGAAAGAGAGCGAGGACGGAAATCTCCTGTCTCACCTTCCCACCTGAATGCCCTCCCGTGCTGGGGCAAAGGGCAGAGGGAAAAGGAAGCCCGTTCGCTTTCCTGGCTGTGCTGCCCGCAAGGGACTGGGGCTGCTGGCAGGCTGCACATCACCTTGACTGTGGCCCCGTCCAACCCCTGACTCCAGAAAATAGAGCCAGGGTGACACAGGAGGCGACCCAGCCAGGAGGAGTGAGCCCCGCCTGGCTCAGCCTCTGCTGCTCTGTGGGCCCAGAGGCTCCCTGTTCTTCTACAGTGGGGAGGCTGCCATCTGCTCTGCCCATCTCTTGGGGTTACTGTGAGTTTCCATAAAATGAACAAAGTCCACACAGGCACGAGCTTCGGAAACTGTCAAGTACTGTCCACGTATAATGACTACGCTGGTTTTCACACATGAACTCATGGATGCTTCTTCAAGCTCCTGGGGTCAGGGCGACCACCCTCCTTCCTCAAAACAAGTCAGAAAACATCCAGAGTAAGACCAGCATAAACATCTAAAACCCCAAACCAGCTCTGTAATTGCAGGGCATGCTCATGATCCCTCCCCTCCCCCTGCTTCTCCCCACCCCCCATCCCCTTACCCCACCAGACTACAAACTCCTAGAAGGCAGGGTTGGTTTCTGGGGCCTCCTGCCTGGGAACCCCATCAGAGAGGGAAGGAAATGAATATGCAACCCTGGACTGTAAATCTCAATGTCTGGAAGGCACTCTTCCAAGACAGGAATGCGAGACGGCTAAAGCACCCTGGTTAATAGTGATGCATTGATAAAGTGATATTGATCATTATTGAGACTGGTCGGCCATCCATGGGGAAACACAAAACCAGCGGGGCAGCCCGGGCGAGCATGCACCTCTGTGGGCCGACCCGAGGGACAGCCAGCCCTCGTAAGTGCCGCGATGATGATGAACACGTATCGATTTCTTTAGTGCCTCTCCTCAGCCTCAGAGCACTTCATGCACTTATTGGAAAGTGCCTGAAATCAAATAGAAGACAGGCCCAACGAGGAGTATCAATCCAAACGTTAAGGGCATCGGAGGGCTCTGGAGCCAAGGAGGAGAGACAACAGGTCTTCAGCTGCCCCGGTTCCAAACACTTAAGGAAGTGCTGTGCCCCACTCTGTTCAATAGCTGCCTCCGCCTTGCCAGGAAAACAAAAAAGAGGAGGTTAGTGTCTACACACGGCTTCCAGGGAAGGAGCTCGAGCAGTCTGCAGATCCGCGGACATCCCTGCACGCTGTGCCCCGCACTTCCCCTCCCGTCTTGAGTCTTGGGGCAGCTCTGCAGCCACCCTCCCAGGCCAAGTCTCTGAGTCCCCCGTGGAGGGGCTGCTCTGTGACATGGCCACCTGAAACTCCACAGGCCTCGGGGACCCATGGGGTAGCTTGCCAGGGAGCAATGCAGGATGTCTGGGTCTGCATTGAAAACATAACCATTGAGTAAAACTAAAACCATTGAGTCTTATTTGGGAAGAATTTCAAGCTTATAGGAACCCTGCAAGAATAACAATATTGCGAACAACCATCCACCCTGCACCCAGATTTGTTATTGACAACGTTAATGTTGTCATCATGGACTTCTCTGCCTAGAACTGTGTATTTTCTGAGCCACTGTGGGGGGAGATGAACACACTGTGGCTTTTCATCCCCATACACTTTCTGAGAGAAAAGCATTAGGGCCACAGCCTCAGTGCGGTCGCCAGCTCTGGAGGTGTCACGCGGACACAGCACTCTCTCATTCACAGTCCTATGTTGTCAATTAACCTAGTAATCTCCTTTCTAACATGTTTTTTTCTTTTAGTCCAGGCTTCAGTCCATTGCAATTAATTGCCGTGTCTCTTTAGTCTTCTTTTATCTGGAACATCCTCACAACATTTTGTCCTGTCTGACATCGACGTTTTTGAAGAAACACCCAAGCTTTTGTTGCAGCTTGCACACTGGCGGCTGGGCTGCAGGAACCTGCCTCCGCCTCCCATGGACACAGGGACTAACCCCAGCCCCAGCCACAGCCCTCCAGCCACAGCCACGCCACACCCCTAACCAGTGGGCTGTAGGGGTAAGCCTGTGGCTGCATGTTTGAAGGAGCCCCACAGTGGGCCTGGGGGGCAGAGGCTGCATGTCTCTCTGGAGTGGGCTCTTTCTGGCCATGACTGTGGCTCACACACTCTTGATGTAGGCAGCCCCTGCTCTGGGCGAGTAGGGTCTGTGGGGCCCAGTGACCACCAAAGCTCACACCAGAGCTCACCCACAGCTGGGAGGACCAACTCCTGCCTCAGCAGTGCTGCCAGAATCTCTGAGTAGGTGCAAGGGTGCTGGGCACTGGGCCAACCTGGCGAAGACTGGCATTCTGACTGAGGTTAAAGGTGATTTGAAGAAAGAGGAGCTGAGGAGATGAAAGAACCACCAGAAAACCCCTGTGTGTCTCATTCTGCTTTGGAGTGGGGTCCCCTGCAGAGCCCTGGGTGCTGCATGGGCCGGGCGGACTCCAAGGACGTCCAGGCGAGTGCTGCCTCCTCGCCTCTCTCCTACCTTTGGAAACATCCAGGGCCCTGTGCTGGCAAGGTGCCCACCTCCCGAGGAGAGCAAGACCAGAAGTGCCCGGGAACACAGTGAGCCAGTGGGTACTGCAGGGGCGCCAGGCTGGGGTGTGGGCCGCCCCAGAGACTAACACAGAGCCCAGAGACAGTGGCCTCCCCGGCTGGTTCCATGAGCCCAGGTCATCTGTGGGCTGCACTGCAGCCAGGCAGATGGCCTTGAGGCCTCGGGGGCCTGGGACACTCCAAATGGCCTCCCTCCTCAGGCTCTGCGGCCCACTCTAGGACAGATCCCTTGAAAGACTGCTGATTAGGTTCTCAAGAGTTCCCTTAAGAAGAGGGAAAGCAGAAAGCAGGGAGGAGAAACGGAGGCAGGTGCTTGGAAATGGGAGAGAGGGAGGTCAGCGGTGAGAGCAGGACAGTGGAGGCAGCAGCGGTGGGACACCCTTGTGAGATGCCTGCTGACCCCAGGAACCCTCGTCCACAGCAGCTGCTCTGTGCAAGACAAGCACTTGCCTTGCTCCTCAAACTGACCCTACCCTGCAGTGGCACCATGGCACAGACTCCCAGGGAAAAGGCTTTGGCAGTTCCCTTGGAGAATTATGTATTAGAATTTTACACCACTCCAAGCCTTGTACAGGAGAGAGGACATCTTTTAGAAGCCATGTCTCTCGTGAACACTCTGTATCATGGAGCCAGAGAAGGCGAAGCCGCGGCTACTAAGAATAGGGACACTGAGGTCAACCAGGACCTAGAAAGAGCCATGAAATTAATCAACACCTGGTGTGGTAGATGCCCTCCTAAGTTTATCTCAAAGAGTCTTCTCATACTCCCTTTGCAGGTGACTTTGCTGTAACTGTCATGGGGACTGCATCCCCTTCCCTTGGAGGTGTCTGCCCTGTGGCTTGCTTTGACCAACGGTAGGAACTGGCAGAAGTGAACCTGTGTGAGCTGGGAGGCCCAACTCCAGTCAACACACCCCTGTCTCCACCCTCTTGATGCACAGCCCTGAGGCTAGAACATAAGGAAGCCTCCTGGGGGATGGAAACCATACAGGAGGGAACTGTGGGGTCTCCATCGACAGCAAGCAGCACCTGGACAGGTGAGCTAGGCCATCCTGCGCCCTCCCACCCAGCAAACCCTTGAGCTGAAGGCACCACATGAGTAAGGAACTGCCCAGCCAACCACAGAACTGGGAGAAACAGCAAGGCATCACTGTTGAAGCACCGTGGTGGTCTGTTATGTAGTGACACATCACTGAAAGGGAAATTGGGTGCTGCTCTAACACGAACCTGAAACTTTGACCTGGTTTTCAAAGCGGGCATCAGATGGAAGCTGGAAAGGTGCTGAGGAGGCACTGGGAGAGCCGTGAGGAGGGGACCGTGGGAGGCTGGAGAAGAGCAACCTGAATGAAGCAGGGACACAGCCACCAGCAGGACCATCGCCAGTGGTAACCTGAAAAATAGAAAATGTACCCAAATAATTTGTAAATATGGATGAAAACATTTCTAAGTAGAGTGTTGAAAGTGCCAATCAGGAAAAGATACAGGAAAAGAGAGATGGGCTAAAAACCAAACCAAAACCAAAACAAACCCAAAACCCATTTAGTTTGCAAGCAGAATTTAGAGGGAACAGAAAAGTGTCAGGACTGGCTCGTTGAAAAATAAAAGTATTTCTCATTTTTGGTTTCAACAGTCAGCAAAATATCCCTAATGGAAGAAATGGCCTCAGAGAAAGGACTGATTTGAGGGCTCCCTCATGGGATCCTTTATTGAGGCCTCAGAAAGACTGAAGGCAGTGCCTCAGGGACCCTTTCAACAAGGGGAAAGAGGCTTCCTAAGAACCCATGGAGCACTGTCTCATAGGAGCCTGACATATCCAAAGTGAAGAGGGGTCTGTCTTGAAAGGAATTACAGTTGTTCTTTTTTTGGGGGGGTGGGGTGGGGTGCATAGAGAAGCCTCAAGCTCCAATAAGATTCATAGGAGACTCATTAAATTTTTGAGAGAAATGTATTAATAAGAACACTACCAGCTTTTACTAAAAGGGGCTGATATCATTCAAAATTAAAATCATTCTGGGCCTCCAGCTTCCTATGGGCTGGAAACAGGAAAAGATGCTCATCTTCAAACATGGGCCATTTCTGATGGAAAATAAAAGATCCTTGGAGAATAGAACAAGAGAACAATGGAGAGAAAAAAGGACTAGGAAGCCCCTCCTGAGAGCAGAACTGTGCCTTAATCAAGGAATATCTTCTTCCTCTAGAGTAGGGGGATCTGACTACCTGGGCCCTTCTGAAGCTTAGGATTGGTAAGAACCATTGACCTCCATTGTGCCTCATGTTCCTCCCCTTTCAGATGGGGGTGACTGTTGTGGTCATCCTGGCTCTGTTGTGGGGTAACATGGCTTTTTAGTTCACAGATTTCTGGATCAAGAAGAATCACACCAGAAGAGCCATGTGTACATATCCAGATGGACCTGATGTTGATCATGGCACTATGGACTTTGAGCCAAGTCCCCTAACTGGGATAAGACTTTTAGCCATACTGGAATGGGAGAAAGAATATGGTGTATGTGGGAAGAAAATAAATAATCTGTGGCCAGATTGTGGAACGTGATAAATTATTTCATGGCCACAGATTCTTCCTTTGAAAAAGGCATGACCCTTTGCAATGAAACTCTGCCACATCTCCCATATATTTCTCAACTCTATTACGTGAGGACTGGCCTTGTGACTTTGCCTTGGTCAATAACAGAATGTGGCAGAAGTGATGCTGTGTGTGTTCAGAGCCTGGGCCTCAGCTGGCCTTGGGACTCCTGCCTTTGCCCTTTTGGATTCTTTCTTGAGACCGCCATGTGAGAAAGAAGATCTAACCCACAGGAGGATGACAGGCTACAAGAGACAGTGAAAAGGGCTAAACCTGTGAGTGGGACCAACCTGGACGGTCCAGCCCTATGGACCCTCTTGCAGAGTGGGGCCCACCCATGGGGGTGAACCCAGATGGAACCAGCAGAAGAGATGCCCAGTTCACCTATGGAAATGTGAGAAATAAAAAATCATTGTTGTCTGAAGTGATTACATTTTGGGATAGTTGGTTATGTAGTAATAGAAAACCATAATATCTACCCAGCATTTTGGGAGGCCAAGGCAGGCAGATCACCTGAGATAAGGAGTTCAAGACCAGCCTGGCCAATATGGTGAAACCCCGTCTCTACTAAAAATACAAGAATTAGCTGGGTGTGGTGGTGTGTGTCTGTAATCCCAGCTACTTGGAAGGCTGAGGCAGGAGAATCACTTGAACCTGGTAGGTGGGAGCTGCAACCTGGGTGATAGAGCAAAACACCATCTCAAAAAAAGGAAAAAAAAAAAAGAAAAGTATAATATCTAGCATGACTGATCCAGACCCAAACAAACAAATAAAAAGGAAGGAAACATGAAATACTTATATCAGAATTTTTTTTAAAAAGGAGACATTTATAAATCCTAATGATATTAGGGGTGAGTAAAGGGATATTGTGAACCTCATTATGCCACAAATTCAACAACAAAGAGGAAATGGATAAATTCCTGGAAATACAAAACTTTATAATAGACACAATGTAGACACAAAATGTAAACAGCCCCATATCTGTTGTTTAAATTGCATCTGTGATAAAAGATCTCCCCAGAAGAAAACTCCAGGCTCCAAAGGCTTCACTGGTAAATTCTACCAAATATATGAGAAATAAGTAAGAGCAATTTTACACAGATTCTTTCAGAGAAGAGAGGAAGAGGTGACAATTCCCAATATATTTTATGAGTCCAGCATAAACCCAACATCAAAGCTGGAGAACAATGAAAGAGCAAAAAAAAATTATAGGCCAATATCATTCTTGAACAGAAACAAAATTCCTTCACAAATCAAATCCGTAATGTGTAAGAAATATAATACAATCGTGATCAAATGAGTTTACTCCAGGAACTCAAGACTGTTTTAACATTTGAAAATCAATTGTAAGTCACATTAGCAGAGTAAAGAGAAAAATCATACAATCATCTCGAGAGACGGAGAAAAAGCATTCAACTCATTCATGGTGAAATTCAATTCACTCATTTTGAAAACTCTCAGCAAATGAAGACTGGTAGAGAACTTCCTCAATGAACTAAAGGGCATCTATGAAAAACCTACAGCTAACATCATGCTTAATGGCAAGAGCCTGGATGATTTTCCCATAAGATGGGGAACATGGCAGGAATGTCCATTCTTTCCACTTCTACTCAACATTGACTGGAGATGGTAACCAGTGAAATAAGGCAAGAAAAAAAAAAGACATAAAGATGGGAGAGGAAAAAGTAAAATTATTTTTTTTTCACAGATGACATGATCAGATATGATGAAAATCTTAAGTAATCTAAAACTATTAGGACTAGTTAGTATTTTTTTTTAAGTTTGTGAGCTTCAAGGACGTAATTAAAAATTAATTGAGTCAGTCGTGAAAGAACAGGAAAATCTGGGAAATGATCATGGAGGAGACTAAGGAGCTATGATGGCTAAATGCAATATGGTATCTTGGAATGGATCCTGGAACAGAAAACCAACGTTTGTGGAGAAACTGGTGCACTCCTAATAAAGTCTATAGTTGAGTTACCAGTGTTGAATTGTTGTTAAGTTCTTAGTTTTGACAATTCTACTATGGTTACATAAGAGGCTGATGTTATGGGGGTCAAGCTGGGTCAAGGCATATGGGAACCCACTGTACTATCTTTGCAATTCTTTTTTTACGTCTAAAATTATGTCAGAATAAAAAGTTCAAAAACACAAAAGACAGGGGAGGCTTCTTGACTATGACAGAAGCAGGGTGATTCTGGAGGCAGCTGTGTGGCAACCACCCTTCCTCCAGGCTAGCTCTGCTGTCCACATCTGGAAGTCGTTCCTGAGAGCTCAGCCTTTTAAACTTCCTTCCAAACATCCTGAAGCTACTTAATACCCTATAATCAATCCCTTGCTGCTTAAAAAAGTCTCTACTAAGAAAATGAAAAGCCACAGAGTAGGAGAAAATATTCCTAACACGTAGAACTGACAGAGGGCTTATTTCTCGAATATACAGAACTCCTACAACTCAATAAGGAGGTCACAGTATAAAAATGAGCAAGGTGGGGGCCGGGCACAGTGACACACACCTGTAATCCCAGCACTTTGGGAGGCTGAGGTGGGCGGATTGCTTGACCTCAGGAGTTCCAGACCAGCCTGGACAACATGAAAACCCCGTCTCTATGAAAAAAAAGAAAAGAAAAGAGAAAAGAAAGAAAAATGAGCAAGGGAGCAAAACAACCACGTCACCAAGATGTGCAAAAGCCAGGAAGTGCTCCATGCCATCAGTCATCCAGGAAATGCACAATAAAACCACCACGAGACCACCCTTCACACCCACCAGGGCTGAAATAAAAAGAAGTGGCAACCTTGAATGCTGTTGAGGATGATGGGCAACATACCTGGCTGGTGGGTGTGTAAAATGGTGCAGCTGCTTTGGAAACCCGATAGTGTCTCTAAAGGTGGATGTACAGCTGTCCAGCCATCGCCTCCCATGCATGCGCCTGGGAGACAAAATGTCTGTCCACAAAGAGGCCTGAGAAAGAATGTCTACAGCAACTTGATTTATAAAAGCCAAGAGCCGGAAACAACTCAACGTCCATCAGCAAAAGAATGAATGAAGAAACTGTGGCAAGCTCTTAAAATGGAATATTAATCAGCCATCAAAAATGTTTGGACTTTTGAAACAGACAACAAGGCTGAATCTCAAAGCATTCTGTTGGACGAGGGAACCTGACTCAGGACAGAATACGGTGGGGGTTCCAGTTAGCTGCAGTTCAAACATGGCACCACCTGTCTCCAGCACTTTTTCATCTTCCTGATCTGAAATGCTGTCCTCATTATGCCCTAGCTTCCTGCTTCCTTCTCCAGCAGCCCCTGGCAACCACTATTCTACTGTGTATCTCCATGAATCTGACAATCCTGTGTCTCATGTAAGGACAACCACACATTCTGTATTCTTTTCTGTCTGGCTGATACCACTGAACCTAGCGTCTTCAAGGTTCATCCGTGTTGTAGCATGTGTGCATTTCATTCATCTGTAAGGGTGAATATTCCATTGTGTGGATGTGCCACACTGTTTATCCATTCATCTATCCAAGGACATTTTGTGTTGTCTCCTCCTCTTAGCTGTTGTGAATGATGCTGCTATGAACATGGGTGTGCAAATACCTGTTTGAGAAAAGGTCTGTACCTTGACTGGGGTGTTGGTTACACAGGGGTATACACCTTCAAACTCATTAAATGCTACACGGAAAACCTGCATGTCCTGTGATCACTCCTATTTCCCTCATGCCCACCAGGGCAGGCTGCGCGGCTGTCTTCCATTCCTCTGTGCCACCTCCCCCATCCCCGCTGGCCCCGCCCTTGGGGACCTGGGAGGAGATCCCTCTTGTGCCTCCCCTTTAGCATTGGGGCAGACCTTGGTCGGGGGTCTCCTGACCCCTGCTTGAGCTGTTACTTAATTCAACTCCACACCCAGCTTGGCCTGGGAGACGTGTTCCCTGTGGGAATGGGCAAGACTTTCAAGGAGACACTGGGGGCTGCCCCTGTGCACTCCTAGATCCTGACTCTGGCTGAACCCCTAGAAGCCACCTGTCTGGATCATCCTCCCTCTGCCCCACCTGGAGTGGCCCAGGGGCAGGACCAGGCCCCTGTGCCTTCGGGGAAGTGTCCTGTGTTCCCCTTGGCTTTCGGGGGCTCCTCGTGGAGAGCATCAGGCTCTCCCAGCATGCTGGGGTGGCTGCATATTTATAAAAACGAATCAACAATAGAGTTGAAATAGGCTTAAGGATCTCTCGCTTTTCTGGAGGAAAGTTCAGTATTGCATTAATAAAGAGAAACAGTAGGAATTGTGGCAAAAATAATAAAAAAGCAGCTCTGTTGGAGATGAGGAGCTGAAGCCAGCAGCTCTCTAGGGAATCTATGCTTAGTCCTGAGCTAATTTTTTTCTGAAATAAGTTTGATCTGCCTTAAACATAATTAAAACAGCTTACAGTTTCTGCGAAGATGATGCAGTGGTCGAAGCTCTGAAGCTGAAGTAACTTGTGTGGCCTGTCTGCTTGGGCATCAGTCTTAGCGGTGCGCTGTGTCTCACCCACGTGAGTATCAACTGAAGTTTCTCTGTCCTAGTTATTGCACATGCTGGAGACCACACAAGCCCAGCGTGTTGGTATCAGCTGTGGGCAAGTCTGCTTCCCCGCTGGGCTGCAGGTCCCAGCCCCAGGGACTCCATCCAGTTGGCTTGTCTGCCCTCGTGGAGCTGAGGCAGGTGAAGCGAAGCCCGCCCTGGACAAAGCTGTCTGTCCAGTCTGCAGCTGGAGCCGCCTAAAGGCCCCCTGAATACCACATACCCAGGCAACTCCACACCCAGGTGGGTCCCAGAGATCAGTGCTGCTCAGGGCAGGTTTCTGATCCCATGGGGCTTGACAGGTGGTTTCTAAAGAGGCATGATCTGTGAAGCCTGCTTTGCTGCCTGGCATTTAGCAGCCATGCTCAGAGCACCCCTGCAGCCCAAGTCCTCCTCTGGGTCTCTCCCCCTACCTGCTTGAGGTTAAGGGGTCAGAGCTGCTTCCTATCCCATGTTACATCACGGGGCCTCTCACATGCCCACGAACACAGGCTGGCCTTGGATGGCAGCAGCTGGCCTGTCCAAACGTCTTTCAAGCACTCTAATTTTCCTGGTGGTTCTTCATGGTTCCCTCCATAAACTGATATTTAAGAGGGGCTATTTGATCTACAAAGCACACAATGTATCACTAGCTAATTCATTAATGATATTGAAATGATATATTTGGATAATAGATATACTAGCATTTTGTAAATGTTAAAACTTTTACATAAAATATTATTGCCAATAATATAAAAATTTTTTTTTTTTTTGAGACGGAGTCTCGCTCTGTCACCCGGGCTGGAGTGCAGTGGTGCAATCTCGGCTCACTGCAAGCTCTGCCTCCCGGGTTCACGCCATTCTCCTGCCTCAGCCTCTCCGAGTAGCTGGGACTACAGGGGCCCGCCACCATGCCTGGCTAATTTTTTGTATTTTTAGTAGAGATGGGGTTTCACTGTGGTCTCGATCTCCTGACCTCGTGATCCGCCCGCCTCGGCCTCCCAAAGTGCTGGGATTACAAGCGTGAGCCACCGCGCCCGGCCATAAAAAATTATTATTGCTATAATGCCACATTGTCAGGATACCTTTGCCCTACTAAATCATACCAATATTAGGGTTCAGTTTTGGAAATAGCGTTGTATATGCAAAAATTCCAAAGGAAGGCCTTTTTAGTTAAAAAGTAAAAATGGTTCAATCTAATGCTAGATGTGTCATTACTGTAAACCCAGAGAACCTTTCTTGAGGTTACAAAAAAGACCATATGGTGCCCATTTTAAATTCACCAACGACATAAAAGGGAGAGGATACGAAACCATTTACTGAAGTCAGAAACCTGCTGAGCAGAGGCTGGGCCTGGGGTAGCCGTGGGGCTGCAGGCAGCGCTCGGAGGTGCTCTCCACCAAGCCCACTGCATCGTGCAGGGCGGTGGGGGCTCCTCAAGACTGACCACATCCACATGGCTCCCAGGCAGTGACTGATAATGCAAGGGGGGATAATGTGTGGCATAGCAGGGTGGGGACAGCAATGAGTCCCGAACTTGATAGTCTACAACGGCTGTTGTTAACAGCATCGCTGCAGTGGCATTCAACACAGCCAACATTCCTCCCATTTTTCTTGCCTATCATCTATTTTTGGGATGGGGAACTGAAAGATATACTTACTTTAGAGCTGATTTTATTTTTTCAGCATCATCTTCTGTCGTTAAACTTTTTTCCTTCCAATTACCTGGAAGTCCCTTGAACCTGTCTGGTGTTCATGGAATTTGCTCACATCTTACTTGCCTTCTGGAGCTGGTGACCACTGGTGACACCTGTGGCACTAGTGTTTTCCATGCCCTTTAACAAATACTGGGAAGACGTCAAGTAACAATGGTTGTAAAGAAGCAGCAGGTCTATCCCCAAATCATTCCTGACACCATCTCAGTTCAGAGATTCCTGACAAAGGAAGTGGACGCAATGCTGCCCTTCACCAGCCGAGGGACACCCCAAGGACAAAAGCCCAAAGATACTGACCACACAGGAAGTTGACTTTGAAAATTAAATACTTTTGGCAAAATGCATTATTTCAAGTTTTTAACTGAAAGTGAGATCTGATTAAAATGTTTTATGTTGCATTACTTCCTTTTTTATGTGCTAAATTAAAAACCAATCTTTTACCATGGAGGATTGCCAGCATACAGAAAATAAACAGAATAGTATAATGAGCCTCAGACACTTATAATACAGCTTCCACACCATCAACATTTTGCCAACCCTGCTTCATTTATGCTTTCTGCCCCCATTACTACTTCTTTCAAAGTGAAGTTTACATGCTTTGAAATGCACAAATCTTAATTGTATATGTTTCACAAATGATATATTCATTTAACCTATAAACCCATCGAGCATCAATTTTCCATCACCCCAGGAAGTTCCTTCATGATTCTTCCTAGTTCAATCCACGTCACTCCACCCTGGGCGACTAACCTTCTGAATTTCGTTTCATCATGGATCAGCTACGCATCTTCCAGAACATCACATAAATGAAATGCGATGAAGTGAAAAGCGTTTGTACCTCTGTGTTTAGCTTCTTTCACTCAGCATAACGCCTATGAAATTCATCTATGTTGTTGCATACATACATAGCTCATTTCTTTTTAGTTGAGTAGTATTCCATCATATGAACATAACGAAATTGTTTATCCATTCTTCCGCTGGGTGCCATTCAGCTGTTTCTAATTTTTGGTTATTATAAATACAGCTTGCCGAGGTATTCTGAATTTGTCCTTTTCGAAGGTTGACTCCTCTCAGTTCTTTGCACTTTCAGAGGCAGTTTTTAATTTTTTTGTCAATACCTATAAAAGCCTGCTGGGATTGTGATTGGAATTGCTTTGAAATTTTAGGTTAATTTGGGGAAGAACTGACCACTTAATAAGATTGACTTTCCAATCCATGAACATTGTTTATCTCTCCATTTGTGTTTTCTTCAACTTCTCTAAGAAAGGTTTTCTGGGTCTCAGTACAGAGGTCTTACACATCATGTATTACACCCCTTCCTACGCATTTTGTTTTTTATGCTATTATAAACAGTGCTGCTTTAAAATTTCCCATATTTCCAGTTGTTTGTTGACAGTAAATAGAAATGCTGTTGGTTTTTGCATATTGGTATTATATCCCACGACCTTGCTAAATTTACTTAGTTTTTTCCTTGTTGATTCATTCACATTTTTATGTAAACAATTGAGTCATCTGCAAATAGTAGCAGTTTTACTTTTTCCTTTCCCAACATTATGAATTTTGGTTTACTTGTTTCATTGCACAGCCTGGCATATCAGGTACAATGTTAAACAGAAGTGAGGAGAGCAGACATACTGGCTGTGCCCCCATCTCAGAGGAAAAGCACGGCAATGTTTCACCATTAAGTATATTATCTGTGGACTTTTCATAGGTGACTTTTATCAGATTAGGATAGTTTCCATTTATAGTTTGCTGAGAAATTATAATAGTGTTGAATTTCATCAAATACTTTTTCTACATCTACTGAGATGATCATTTTTTTTCTCCTTTATTCTGTTAATGTGTCAAATTACATTGACTGATTTCCAGACCCTAAACAAACCTTGCATTCCTGGGATAAACCCATTTGTTCATTGCTTGATTTGACTTCCTTTGTTAATATTTTGTAAAATATTTCTTTTGCATTTCTGTACATAAAAATACTGACATATTTTTTCTCAATATCTTGGTTAGGTTTTGGTACCAGGGTTATGAGATAATCTTTCAAATCTGTTTTATTCAAATTTAACTACATGTAACTTAAATGTAGACACAGACAGAAAGGAGAAAGGGCAGTCATGTCTCAGTATTATTAGAATGAAAATATGTTTTTGCCATTGGGAAAACTGTTCTGGTCTGATGGAAGGAAGAGAAGGATAAAGCTGAATGAGGAGGAACAGTGGGAATGAGGAGCTCAGAGCTGACGAGGCACAGCCAGTGGTTTAGGGTTCCTCACTCCTCCATTTATGACTCCTGACCTTGAACTTCACTGTCTTCTCCAAATGTTTCTTATTAGATTTTGGTTTTCAAGTTACAATCAAAGTCATTGGGAAATAGATTAATTGCTTTTAAAAAATTAGATCTAGAAATCAGTTGAAACAGGCCTATTAAATACTCTCTATAAAACAGCATTTTAAAGGTGATTGGAACAAACAGAGCTACCCCATTTAGCATGGCTGCCTATCAAGGGCCTGCCATGCCTGTGCAGTGCTGGCCGGTGGCTGGCGCCTGGGGGCAGTGACCAAGGGAGACACAGCTTTGCTTCTCAGGAGCCTGGAGCCCAGCAGGAGGACAAAAGGGAGGAGGCTCTGCCCTGGCAGGACTGGGAGGGCAGGTGTGGAGGCAGAGTGGTGCTGGAGGTGAGATACAATGCAGCCAGCTGCATGGGAGAAGGGAGCAGCAGCAGTAGGACATCGTGACGGACGGCTGAACCAACTGAGGACCCTGGCGAGCTGGAGAAGGCCCAAGGGATCACCACCATCTTCTGGGCCAGATGTGCCTGCCCTTCTGACATCCCACACTGTGGGCTTTCAAAGCTCAGGCTGTCGAACGCAGACACCACAGCAACCCACTCTGCAGTTGCTAAGGTAACCACACTAATATAAGTAACAGAGTGAAATTAATCAGGGCCTATAACTTGGGTAACTTCCTCATGCACCAGCGTAGCGTCTTTCTGTGGTGACAACGTGGGCAAGTTCTGTGCTCTCGTCCAATTTTTGAGTGTGAAAAAAATCACCAGGGCAATGGCACTGAGCACTGAGTTTGAATTGGGGTGACCAAGTCCACACAGGCAGGTCAAGCCCTTGGATGGCAGGCAGGGGCCATTCATTCTGGGGATGAAGCGCACCTTTGGAGAAGGGCAGATTTTGTCATCTGCTATTGGCCTTCTATTTCTAAATCTCGATCCCGTCTTAAAACTTGCAAGATAGTAGATTACGAGGCACTTTCCAGTCTGACCTAAACCCCACTGCCTGCGCTGTCTTCATAGCAGAGCCGTGATGTGAAATGTTATTACGGACTTTCTTCTTCATTATCTTCTCCACTAGAATGTAAACCCCACTGGGGCAGGGACTTCATGGTTATATCCCCAGACCCCAGAACAGTGCCTGGCCCATGGCAGGCTGGCAAACGCTTGTTGGAGGAATAAATGAATCCACTGGCGTATAAAATGGCAATTGTTGAATTTTATAGATTGAGAGTCCCTTTGAAAGTATCCAGTTCAATCCCTGGATACGGCTGAGAGCACGAGAGACTTGGAATCAAAAAGCTGGATTCAAGCCCTTCCGATGACAAGCATCTATGGGCCTTGCTGAGTTTTATATCCCAGCCTCAGTCTCCCTGTTGTGAAGTGGATGTAACAGGCCTGGCCTCACAGGCCTCTGGAGGACTAAGCGAGAAAACACATGTCAAGGTGTTGCTGAGGTTCTGTGCGGACGTGACGTGGCAGTTAGGATTTTAATGTGGAGAGAACGAATCTGTCCACAAAAACCACGTGGCGTATCTGGCCCTTGTGGTCTATGAAGAGGGTGGCTTTTGGGGGCTCAGGTGTGGTTTTTTTTTTTGGTATTGAAACTTAAAAAGGGATTAGAATTGCATTTTTAAAACCTGTTCAATAGTGGAGGTTTCAATATCAGCTACTTAGGGAAACAATTTTTGGGGGCGTACCATTTAATTTATGTGAATAAGTTATATATGGAAGAATGTATGTTAACTCTTTCAGGACATAAGCCTAAAAGTCAACAGAAGTTTGAATTTTTTTTTCTATTTTCATGCTGAAATTTAATTCATCATGAATTTGCTTTTGAGCATAAAATTTTCTTTCCTCAGCTTTTACATGACTTTGTAATAAGAGCAGTTGTATGGGCTCACAAAAATAAAAGACGGATGATGGAGTGGAGATGTTCAGTGTAAATATTTAGTACAGGGGCTGGCGGCTTTTAAATTTGCATCTTGAGCTGAGTGTATCTGCTGATTTCCCATCTGCTAATATTTTCCCATCTGCTAAATACCTGCTACCAGGGGAAGAGGACGTCTCTGTCTTTCTGGCCTTGCTTAACCTCCATGTCCCCTTCACCTGAACTTGGAAACAGCTCCACTGTGTTCAGGAGGGCACAGGCAGACACACTCTGGTTCTGACCAGTGGCAACAGTGATGACCCAGGAGCACCACTGCAGAAGCTCAGTTAACCCAGGGGGCTCATCTTCTCCAAAGGCCACCCTGGGGTCTCTTTCTGCCTCCATGGAGCTGGAAACCCAGGAAACAGCAGCTCTCTGGGGACTCAAGGCCAGCACTAGAGAAGAGGGTCTGTCTTTCCAACATCCGCTGCAAACAAGACAGCCCAAATAGTGCACTTAGAAGCCTGCAGGCTTTGGGGTACGGCGGCAGAGACGCGGCTGGGCAGTAGGAAGCCAGCAGGGAGGGTGGGCCAGGTCTCCTTGCTTCTGAAGTCAGCCAGGGAAGATCCTTGTGCTCAGGGGGGATTTGGCTTTGGTGCCCAGGAAAGGACCAGAGCCTCATCCCCTCGCACACTGACTCCCTCCCCTGGTCTGCACCATCTCCCAGAGCAGGATGGGAGGCTGCATGGAGCATAATGTCAGTACTGTCCCCTCCGCCCAGGGTTCCTCATGCACTCACTCCAGCTCCAAATGGAGGCCGTTTTGGAGGCTGCGTGCGAGTTACTGAACTCACATAACCTCTGCTCGCAGTTTCCACCAGGAAGAGCTGCTCCTTTTTCACTTTTAAACCCCAAGTAGGGCTAAAGAGCTCTCGGCTGCTCCCTTCTAGAGGGCCCGGGACTGGCCAGCCAGGAACGCGGCTCTCCCGCGGCCACGGGAATGCCTGCTCTCCAGTGTCCCGACGAGCCCACGGGCAGGCCCCAGGAACAAAGAATGAAATGGCCCCAAACAGCAAGAGTTACATTTCATGCTTAAAATCACGGCCATCCCATGAGGAGCTAACCACGGAGACACTTGATTGATGGAGGCGAATAATTATTCTCAGTGTTGCTGCTTGCTTGCCTTCGTAGAAGGCCAGAGATGAATAAAATATATGAGAGCACATCAAATATAGTGCAAGGACAACATATACAAACAGTACATTAAGCATTATGGAAGACAATAAACAGAGCTGGAAAACACATCCGAGTTAGCGCTGGGCCCGGAATCCGTGCGCATCTGCGCGAATGGGAAGCAGCGCCGCAGACGTCTCCGTGTGGCCCCTTCGGTCCCGGGAATATTTCATTAGTTGGAAAATCTGAGCAGATTAATTTCTAGCGCCGCCTCCTTCCTGAAGGACAGGTTCCCGGGTGCACAGCGCGGCCGCGGCTGCTCCTCTGCCGCCAGGCCCCGGGTTTCCCTCCACACGCAGAGTGCAGTGTCAACAGAAATGCTACAGTGACATTTCTCTCTCTCTCAATTACTTGTAGGCTTTTCACTGCCTGTATAAAATACATATTGTGCTCCAGCAAGATCCATTGTACCGAGGTCAGCGGGAACTCACTGTCCTTTTTAGCTTCAGAACAAGACAATACTGACATCTGTAAGATTTGCTGTAAATAATCCAAGTGGTATAGGTACCGGGTGAGGGGCAGGAGAGGGTAAAAAAGAAAGGAGAGGGGAAGGAAGAGGGAGGCGGTGAGGTGGGGAGAAGAGGAGAGGGGAGGGGGAAGAGAGAGGCAGAAAGGTGTTGAGAAATTTACTGAATGCTAAATCATTCCCCATCCTGAATTGGTCTGGGGAAGGCTTCACCAAATCGTTTGCATCATTTCAGGGGAAAATAAATATTTGGCAAATACCTACAGGACAGCATCGGCGTGCATGACTACTGCAGATGGCCTTTGCTCCCGGAGCAGGATTTATCCTGCAAACCATCACACCAGAGCCCTAGGTGCAGGGGCTGTGCCCAGCCCTCCAGCGGAGCCACACATGTGGAGCTCCGGTGCATGGCCTCGAATTCTAATTGGGATGGCAGAAGTCTATGATTCTGATTAAGTGCAATGGAGTCATTTACTTGACAGTTCAAATCAATAAGTTAAAACGGGGTGGGGGTGGGGGAACAACCTGCACAGTCAAAGATTTGAGAAGCAGAAAGGCCTACTGGGTGCCGGCTTTGCCCCGAACTGCCTGCCTTTTAAGTCGGTGCGTGAGAAAATCAAAAGCGTATTTGAGAACCAGTCAGGGAGAAGCTCTTCTCCGAAGGAGAGATTTTTCATGGAAAAGAAAATTTGGCGACAGGCAGGGGACTGTGCCTGGGATGACAAATGAGGGAAAGAAATACTGACGGAGACTCCATGTAGGCAGAAGTGAGACTCCTGGAAGTGCCACTTGTCTTTTTCTTCTCTACCTGTGTAAGAGGCAGAGACCGTGCATGCATGTGCGAGTGTGCACCTATAGGAGGGAGAGATGGAGCATGTGTGTGTGAATGTGTAACAGGCTGAGACCAAGTATGTGTGCATGTGTGTATAAGAGGCAGAGACCAAGCGTGTGTGTGCAAGTGTGCATGCGTTGTGTTGGAGGGACACGCAGTGTGTGCACGTGTGCATATGTGTGCCTGTCCCAACATACTTCCCCAATCCCTGGTTTGAGACCCTGTCCGGGGGTGGATAGAGAGAGAGAGCTGCTGATGAACTTGGCTTCCAGTACGAACGGGGCTGCTTCTCTGGGTGGGAGGCAATTGCCACACTTCCTCAGTCATGGGCAGCGCTGATTTTGAGGCTGGCCCAGCAGTAAATTCATTTCTACTCAGGACTTTTACCCTTAAAGACAAAATCTCTTCAGCCTGTACCTTTTCCCTTCGGTCATATCCAGAAAAGTGAGCATGTGATTTCAATTTGAAATTAAAAGTCATGTCTGAATAACAGAACTGCATTCTCATTTCCTAATACCCTGGTTTTTACTACTTTGCATTCAACTGTGAAAAGTCTTTTAAAACTCGGAACAGCAGTAAAACTTGAATGAATTTTTGACCCATTATTGCATAGCGGGTGCGCCTTCCAAGTTGGAGAGACTGCCAAGTTCTCACCACCTAATATTTCCACTTTAATTGTGCCACTTGAGAAATTTACGTGCCTCAAAATATGGCATGAATCTTACGCTTATTGCAGTATCATTAGCAGCAACATTTAAGCAACATCTGTGTGCCATAGAACTAATTGAAGTAGCAGAAGTGGCAGCTGTAAATCCACAGGAAGATGGCAGTTTGTACCCAGCACTGCTGAGCTAGCTCCTAACTGTCAGCCTGTTCCTGCAATCTGCTCTCGGGTGCCGCGGTACAGGCACACAATGTCCAAAAAAATACAGCGAGTAGGCTAATGATCCTATTAACCACTTTGCTGCACCAATTTGGCTGTTTTTCCACTTTCCTTGTTGAATTTCATTATAAATTTTGCCATTCCTGTAAAAAGTCCAGTATGAGACGTGTCTGACTTTAAACTACTTACCTGAGCTGGGAAACACTCGTCTGGCCAGGCGAAACCGAGGATTGATTTTTTTTATTATTTAATAATTCTTCCCACCACACCCCAGCTCCTT
This sequence comes from Symphalangus syndactylus, assembly GCF_028878055.3. Classification (NCBI taxonomy): domain Eukaryota; kingdom Metazoa; phylum Chordata; class Mammalia; order Primates; family Hylobatidae; genus Symphalangus; species Symphalangus syndactylus. The sequence continues at coordinate 8,646,278 of NC_072424.2, forward strand.
TCAATTGCTTAAAATTTTTTCACGCACACATTTCTGTAAAACAAAAGAAAACAAAACATTTAAATCTCTTGTAATGTTGATATTTAAAGCAATGGCATTTTCTTCCCATGGACATAACATTTTTAATAATCAATACAAGATGGCAGCCCTAATTTATTATTGGTGGGGAGTGGAGGAGGAGGGTAGGGACGGTGAGGATCTCCCAGAGTTTGCTGAGGTGTAGATGCGGTCAGCTTATCTGACAGCCTGTGTCATCCCTCCACTACACATTGGTTTGGACCCAAAATGCATTGACTGTTTTTCTTCAATGTGAAGAAAAATGATGCCGATTCTTCTGCACAGAGTGCAAGCTAAGTTGGGAGCAAGGAATGACCCCAGTACCTCTTGTTGCAGAGAAACGAGGACTTAGGAGCCCCTGCTTTGCTTCCAAACATCCCCCCATTAAGCACAACTGGAAAAAACATTTCCAACACCTCCAAGAAAACCCAGCCCCATTTTGGTTTTAACTCTGCTTTTGCTCGTGTTTGTCTTGGCAGGGGACGGATGTTTCTCCCTTGGTGCCTGGCCCTCAGACAATGATGTAACTGGTATCTTTCGAAGCACTCAGAAGTGCTGGAAATACACAAAAGAAGACCTCCTTCAATATATGATGACTGATGTGTTTGCCAACAACCCAACTTCATTAGAAAATTGGCACGTCCACCCAGCTGCCATGTGACACGCCGTTAACTCCGGACATTTGTTGTCTTAATGCTCAAGTACTCAGGGACTCAACTGATAAGGGAGAAACTGTTTGGAATCCACTGAACCCCACGCCTAGGGTGGCCGCCACCTCATGGTATTGAAAATCAATAGCCACATGACTGCTGAAAGGTCGGAGGTCTCCAGAATTAACTTCCTAGTACTAAATTACTATCCCTTGTTTCTTGGTTTATTTTCTAACAATAATACATTTTAAGGGCGCCTGGTTAAAAACCACTTACGAAACACACAACGAAAAAAACGGAATCACTGGCAAACAGCTGCCAGTTCCTCCCCCCAGCCCAGGGAACGTGAGGATGAACGATGCTGACAGCTCCCTCGGCCTGCAGCCTGGGGTTGTTTCTTCAAAAAAATCTTGTTCTTTTTTGTTGGTGGTGTTTTAATCTTTATGGAAAAGGGTAAGCTTGTTTGGAAGCGATCTATCTCTGACTTACCAAATAATGCAGCTTAGTAATAAGTTGGGCACCACTCTTGCCCTGGGATGCTGCCTCAAATGCCACGTCACAGAAGGGAGACTTGGGAGAGGGGGAGGCTTGTGGCATTTCATTGTAGTTGAGAAATAAGCTCCCATGGCTAACCATGTGGCATCATTTATTTATTTTTTTTAAGTTTTGAATTTCAATAGCTTTTGGGGTACAAGTGGTTTTTGGTTTCATGGATGAATTACAGAGTGGTGAATTCTGAGATTTTATTGCACCCATCACCAGAGTGGTGTCCGTTGTACCTAATGTGTAGTTTTTTTTTTTTTTCATCCCTAGCCTGCTTCCCACCCTCCCGCTTCTGAGTCTCTAAAGTCCATATCACTCTGTATGCCTTTGTGGATTCATAGCTTAGCTCCCACTTATAAGCGAGAACGTATAGTTTTTAGTTTTCACTCCTGTGTTACTTCACTTAGAATAATGGCTTCCAGCTCCATCCAAGTTGTGGCAAAAGACATTATTTCATCCTTTTAACAGCTCAGTAGTATTCCATGGTGTATAGACACATTTTCCTTATCCACTTATTGGTTGATAGGTACTAGGGTTGGTTCCATTATCTTTGCAATTGTGAACTGCACTGCTATAAACATATGTGTGCAAGTGTCTTTTTCATATAATGACTTCTTTTCCTTTGGGTAGCTACCCAGGAGTGGGATTGCTGGATCGAATGGTAGATCTGCTTTTAGTTCTGTAGGGAATCTCCATACTGTTTTCCATAGTGGTTGTACTAATTGACCTTCCCACCAGCAGTGTAGAAGCATTCCCTTTCCCCACCCACTCCAACAGCTTTTTTTTTTTTTTTTTTAACTTTAATAATGCCCATTCTTGCGGGGTTAGGTGGCATCTCATTGTGGTTTTAATGTGCATTTCCCTGATGATTAGTGATGCTGAGCATTTTTTCATAGTTTTTTGGCCATTGATGTATCTTCCTTTGAGAAATGTCTATTCGTGTCCTTTGCTCACTTTTTAGTCAGATTGTTTTCTTTCTTGGTGATTTGTTAGAGTTCCTTGTAGATTCTGGATACTAGTCCTTTGTTGGATGCATAACTTGAAAATATTTTCTCCCATTCTGCGGGTTATCTGTTACTCTGCTGATTATTTCTTTTGTGTAACATCATTTTCTTTGGATGTAACTTTGGTAGGAAATTCTTAAGCATGAATGTCCCCCACTGCCCTTTTTAGAACATGTGCTCTCTTTGCCTTTTTACTCATAAATATTGAGGTGGTCAATAATAGATGTGTGGTTTCCATCTGTTGATAGCATACTAGAAAATGAAACTGAGAAATAAAAACTATTAATTTGTTAAAAATAACAAAACACTATTAACACGCAGCATATATAATTTTAAAAACTGTATTTTCCATAGCAAAATAAATTAGTAAGAACAGTGGCATGGGTTTTTTTTTTTGTTTTTTTTGAGACAGTCTCACTGGAGTGCAGTGGCACAATCTCGGCTCACCACAACCTCCGCCTCCCAGGTTCAAGTGATTCTCCTGCCTCAGCCTCCCGAGTAGCTGGGATTACAGGCATACACCACTATGCCCGGCTAATTTTTGTATTTTTAGTAGAGACAGGGTTTCACCATGTTGGCCAGGCTGGTCTCAAACTCTGACCTCAGATGATCCACCTGCCTTGGCCTCCCAAACTGCTGGGATTACAGGCGTGAGCCACTGTGCCCTGCCTTAACTCATTTTTGAGAAAGGGTCTAGCAAACACCAGTCTCAGTAACCATCATGCACCGGCGGGTCTTTTAATGTGAAGTTTGCCGAAAGTGTGGCCTTTGGAAGGGCTGGAGGCTCCTTCCCAGGCAGCAGCATCCCTCCACTGAACCCCTTCTTCCACGGGCTCTCCTGAGAATTTCTTCCCAGGCCTGAAGGGCTCTTTGGGGCATTGGGTAAGTGATACTTCATAACCTTTGCCCTTTGCACCGGGTCCATGCACGAAGCCTGTGTTTGGGGTGAGGTTATCTATCTAGATATGCTGCATCCCATCTTGCTCTGCTGCAGATCTGAATACTCTTGGGACCAAGCCTTGTTCTCCAAAACCCAGGCCCTGCAGGTAGGGGATCCCAAAGCCAAAGCCCTTGTGAGGTGGGGTTGGATTTGCCCTCGCCACCTGCTGACACATCTGGTCCTGCGAGAAGGGAAGTGGATTCTAGAAGCAGTGTCTGTTCTGGAGCAGCTGGCTTGCTGAGTGACAGGGTGCGCCCAGCGGCAGCTGCACAGCTTCTCAAGCCACTGGATCCTGCTCTTTGCCAAAGAGGACCTAAGGTTCCTCCCGGGATAGGCGGGTCCGGGCTCTGCCCACTGCTCCTGGTCACCCTCTGCCTCTGCACAGGGCATCCCAGGGCCTGTGGAGGGGACGTCCACAATGTTGGCAGAGCCTGGGTCCTTCGCCAGCTGGAGCTCTGCTCAGCTGCTGAGCCAGGAGGAAACAATCCCTTGCCCAGAACTGGCTGGAGGGGTCAGCACGCACAGCTGCTGGAGTTACCCTCTGCACCAAGTATCACCAGAAACCGGCATGCTGCTGTCCTGGACAGCGGCCTCATGACCTGCTTACATTTTTAAAAACTTGTGAAATATCTGAAACAAAAAAGCAAATATGTGTAAAATATATATGAAATATATTCTGTAAAATAATATTTGATTCCAGTGCACACACAACCCAATTCAAAACCAGATCAACTTCTCGGTGATCTGATGGCCTGCCCTCTGCCTCGGCCCAGAGAGAACAGTTTATGTTTTTATTGATCATTTCCTTGCCTTTTTAAAGAGTTTATCATATATATGTGTATAATTGTGTGTGTACATTTATTTCAAGAGATACATCTTCTTTAAGGCTTGTCTGTGAGATTTATAAACTAGTCTTCCACCACATGTAATCTTCTACAGCTTACTTGGTTGACCCTTCAAATCTCTCAGCTTCATTCCTGCTATAGCTTATGGCTCCAATTGTTCATGTTCTCAGCTGCATAGCATTTCATCATGTGAACATGCCACTCTGCATTTCTTCGTTTTTCTCCATACAGATGTTTGGGTTGATTACGGTTTTTCACAAACAGTTGTGCTGTGGATGGCACTCCTGCAGCTGGTGCCTGTGCACACGTGCAGAGCTTCTTTAGGGGAACATGCTCGGGAGAGGAATGGCTGCTTAGAGGGCGGGTGTATCCTCAACTCCATGGGATGATACCAAGTGACCATCCAACATCCTTCTTGGAACATTTAACCAGAGTGAGCTCTGAGTGTGCATGGGTATTTGTAGGGGATCTAGGCTTGATTCTAGAATGATAAGGAAGGGGCGTCATTACCTAGTGGGATTAGCACAGATGTTGGGGTGACGGCCTCAGGCCCTGGTCTAGACATCCTGGTGACAGGTGATTCGGGGCAAAGCACTTACCTGTCCTGGGGCGGTGGAGATACAGTATCTAACAGGATGTTGTGGGCGTCAGGGGTGTCAATATATGTGGAGGTGCTTGATCAAGAGCAGACATGTTGGCTTTTGTTGGTGATGTTACCTGTTTCCTAAAACACTTGCTAAAGACGCCAGTGCCTAGATGTAGAGACCAACAGGAGGAAAGTGGCCTGATCAGACCACGCCAAGGTGTTCAGCCTGCAGAAAGGACCCCCTCGAGAGTCCTGGGCTGATCATTCAGGCTTGATGGCAGCATGAGGAGCGCAAAAGACTGAAATGAGCGGCTTCTAGAGGACGTCTCCCCCAGTGCTGGACGGCACGGAGGTTCTCTCTCGGAACCAAGGCCTGGCCAGGCCGTGTCCAGCACACCCACTACCTGGCTTTTCACTTGTGTTGTGGCTCAGTTGTTTTCTGCACCATTTGGGCACAAATTCTGTTTTCTTTTTTTTTCTTCTTTGAGACAGAGTCTCACTCAGTCACCCGAGCTGGAGTTCAGTGGCGTGATCTCGGCTCACTGCAACCTCTGCCTCCCAGGTTCAAACTATTCTCCTGCCTCAGCCTTCTGAGTAGCTGAGACTACAGGCGCATGTCATCATGCCTGGCTAACGTTTTGTATTTTTAGTAGTAACGGGGTTTCAACATGTTGGCCAGGCTGGTCTCAAACTCCTGACCTCGGATGATCCACCCGTCTCAGCCTCCCAAAGTGCTGGGATTACAGGCATGAGCCACCGTGCCTGGCCCGTAAGTTTTTTTTTTTTTTAAATAACTTAAAACAGTTCTTTTCAGAAATGCTTTTCTCCAGCTGGTTTGTCAGAACCACATTCCTGCAAGGTTGGGCCAGAATGCTGTGCCCCGAGCGGCTCCATCCACTCTGCCAACAGCAGCCCTCCAGCCTCTGCCGGAAAGCGCGGCTCCCCACGCCAACACCCTGTAGACTCCCGGCCCCGTGGACTGCCAGGCAGTTATTCTGGCCTGGGACGTGGCTCTGCTAACTGGCTGCTGTGTTTTTCCAGTTGTGAGAAGAGCTTCCAGGGGAGTTCTTCAGATAATCATCTTCTTGATCTTAAATGTAAATATTGTCACCATGGTTTAAAGAGAGATTAATGATTTGCCGACAGCTCCATACATCTTTAGGAAGTGAACACTTGATCGTCTACCTTATTTCCAATAATACTAGAGGAAAAGGCACACCCTGCAGGTGGCTGCAGGTGCCACTGGAGCTTGGAGCGAGTGAAGGCCGAGCCTCGGACTTGGATATCGTTTCTGAGCAGCTCGCCAACTGTGAAGGAAGTTCTGTGGTTCTCCGTCACAGAGGAACACAGCGGTGAGTGCCATCCGCCAGGCTGTGTGCCAGGTGTCCCGCAATCCCGTCTTTACCTTCTGGAGGAGCTGCGAGGCGCCGTCATCAGCTCCATTTCAGAGAAGAGAAGGTGGAGGGCAAAGCAGGTTTGCTGAGGCGCGGCCAGTCATGGGCAGTGTTCAGAGCCGAACCCGGGGCTTGCCACAGCCGGCTCCCCTGATCTCAGCCACCACCAGTCCGTGGAAGCCCAGGCACTCCCAGGGGGAAGCTCCGGCCCTCAGGCTGTCTCAGCATCTCCCTGTGGCTCCGACAGGCTCTGAGCCCACGGTCCCCTGCCCCGGCTGCCCCTGCCTCAAGGTGCCGGGGTAGCAAGGCAGATGGCCCCTGGATAGTTCCCTTTTTGTTGTCCCCACGTGGCCTACAGCCGGCTAAACACGGCAGGGTGTGTGGTCGGCAGCCCTGGGGCTTCAGAACAGGTATCTCAGTTATGCCACCACCTCCAAGACCCATCCCTCCTTGATGCAGCCAGGTCCGCGGCTCTACCAGGGACACTGTGCGAGCGTCAATGCCGGGAGGACCAGGAAATTACACTCTACATCTGAATTTCTTATATTTTCCAAGTGTTCTACACTAATTAGTTAGTTCTGTTAGCTCTAAGGATTAGTAGCTTCTCTAACAAGACACAGCGACATTAAGTGACTTACCTAATTATGTAAAACACGGGGACTCTAGACGAGAAGGCAAGCTTTCCTCGAGCCGGGTTCAGGCCTGCCCCGCCCCGCTGCAGCGCCCAGCCGTCTTCTGTTCTCTGGGTCCCCAGGGCACAGGAAACAGGAACCGCAGGTCTGGCCTCAGAGACCACTCCACACGGAGTGTGCCCACACCTGGGTCCTCGGGCCTGCCCTCCTTACGGCCTGCCTCCTTGGCCAGGACCACAGGGCCTCTCAGATGCTTCCTGGACAGAGGAGCTGACTTGAAAGAGAGCCTGTCCCAGGGCAGTAGGTGCTGGGCAGGCCTGGAGGCTCCATCACATGTGGTCGGGGTGCTGGGCCCACTGTGTCCCCTGTGGCAGAGGGTAGATGACCACCACGTCCTGCTGTCCTCTGACTGGCTCACTGTCTGAAATGTCACTAAGAACTGGCCCCACATTGCCTGTGCTCATGGCAAAGGGGTCTGCCCTCTCCCAGCCTGGCCCTCCAGTCCCCGAGTCTCGTCTTTTAAGGGCCGTGGCACCTGGGCCCTCCTCTCCTCTTCCCTGGAGTCCAGTTGCTTCTTTTACTCAAGATGCCCTCTATGTCCTGCCCAGCTCCAGCTGATGCAGTTTGATTGCCACCTCCTTCAGGAAGCCCCTCTTGATTTTCTAGTTCACCCTTTCGCCTCCCTCTGAGACCTCACAGCCCTGAAGTGATACTGCATTTATGTTGATGTGCTATCTGATGACAGGCTGGGCATGACCTCATCTGGAGTATTCATGCTCAGCTGCCCTGCAAGTGGAGAGGCAAAGACGATAAAACAGCTGGTCAAGCACGTGACACCAGTTGCGTGGTCGGATGTGTGGGCCCATGCTGTCTTTCTAGTACATGTGTCAGGGTCCTACCTCTTCACCCAGTAAGTGTGTTCTTTTATGATTACAAACATAATGCATTTCCATTGCAAAAATTGAGAATATACAGGTAAGCACACACAAAAATGAAGTGATTTCTTTGTGCTAAGATAATCACTGAAGCACCTTGCTCTGAAGATGGTCTTTTTAAAAAATGTTACAACATGGCCATATATATAGTTTTAAAACAGAATCATGGATCATATTTTCAAAGTGATAACAACTATTTCTTTCTTAGAAAATAAATACAGACATTTTTATAAGAGTTGAATAACTCTGAAAAGCCACACAACACGCACACAGACACACTCACTCACAGACACACAATCAAAGCAATTCTTCCCAACTCACTCACACACAGGCCCACATACCAAAGCGACTCTCCACAACTCACTCACACACAGGCCCACACACCAGTGATTCTCCCCAACTCACTCACACACAGGCACACAACCAAAGTGATTCTCTCCAACTCACTCACACATAGGCACACAACCAAAGTGATTCTCCCCAACTCACTCACACATAGGCACACAACCAAAGTAATTGCCACCATGCCCAGCAAATTTTTTTTTGTATTTTTAGTAGAGACAGGGTTTCACCGTGTTAGCAAGGATGGTCTCGATTTCCTGACCTCGTGATCTGCCCGCCTCGGCCTCCCAAAGTGCTGGGATTACAGGCGTGAGCCACCGCACCCGGACTGATGTTTTCTTATATGCCTTTTTCACTCAGCAGTGAGTCATGACTACCTTCCTATGTCAGTAAATAGAGGTCTACTCTACCACGTTTAATAGCAGAATTGTTCTGTGTCGTGTGGACATATTTACTGGGATGTATCCAGCCAACCCCATGCCCATGGGACATTTATGCTGTTCCCCATTTGTTGCTGTTACAAGCACTGGTGCCATGTGTATCCTGGTAGCTACAGCCTTATATACTCATGGAAATAGCTCTGTAGAATAGATTCCTAAAAGTGGAATTGTTTGATCAAATGGCATAGGCATTTGCCATTTTAATAAATACTGCCTCACTACCCTCCAAAAACACGCCAACATTACTACCAACAGTGAATGTCTGCCCCTTCTCTACACTGTGGACAAAGAATTACACATCGTTTGCATTTTTCACCCAGATCACAACAAAATGCTATCTCCTGCTTTAATTTGTCATGCTACGATCACTCGTGAGGTCGGAGATCTCTTGGAGGTCACTCCAGGTGATCACTCTCAAGCTCACTGGGTCCTTCTGCTGCTCTTTCTAGAGGCTTCAAGCTGCTGCTTGTATGTTTCCCTTTACGAAGTGCCTGTCTATATTCCTTGCTCATCTATCTTCTGGGTGGTTTGCCTTTTCCTTATTGATTTGCAGAAGTTTTTTATATATTGTGGACACAATCTTTCTGTCTGACATGTTGCCAGTGATTTCTCCTAGGGTACCATTTGTCTTCTGTTTCCAACAGGTTCATGAGGTCAGGCAAGTCAACCTTCTCCTTTATGGCTTCTGATTTTTTCTTTTTTTTTTTTTTTTTTTTGAGACGGCATCTCGCTCTGTCGCTCAGGCTGGAGTGCAGTGGCGCGATCTCGGCTCACTGCAAGCTCCACCTCCCGGGTTCATGTCATTCGCCTGCCTCAGCCTCCCAAGTAGCTGGGACTATAGGCGCCCGCCACTACACCTGGCTAATTTTTTGTAGTTTTTAGTAGAGAAGGGGTTTCACTGTGTTAGCCAGGATGGTCTGGATCTCCTGACCTTGTGATCCGCCCGCCTCAGCCTCCCAGAGTGCTGGGATTACAGGTGTGAGCCACTGCGCCCGGCCAGCTTCTGAGTTCTTGCCATGTTCTCAGATGCTTCCTGCAAATGCAGACACGGAGGCATGTTTCTCCTTTTTTCTGCTGATACAGTAACAAAACCCAATTTAACAAATGTTTAGAACCCTAAGGTTTCTGGAATTGCATTATTTCCAAATAGCTTGGCCAGTTTGTCCTGACACCATGTATTAAATGACTCCTTTCCCCACTGAACTGAAATGCCGTATGATGACATCCTGAGATTCCACAGACCCGTGGCTGTTTCTGGATGGGCCAGTTGGCTCCATTGATCTACTTACGTCTTTTGTTGCACTGGCCCTACAATGCTTTATTTATAGTGGCTTTAAGATTCATTTTGATGCCATTAGTATTAAAAATGTACCTTGCTGTTTTTGAGCAAAGACACGTCCCCAGTGACCAAGCTTAGCTGTGAATGTTGTCATGGACATCAGAGGCCGGCTTAGCTGGTGGGGGGCGTGGGCTTTGGGAATCCTTATTTGTTGCTGCTTTAAAAATGTGGCTCATAAATGCCCCTGGCATTTGCTGTCAGAGAGGCCCTTCTGAGTATCCCTGGCATAGGGCACAGTCTCGCAGGGTGGCCACCTTAAGCTGCAACCCCAGTTATAGGTTTGTCAAAGACCCCGTTGTGATGTTACACACCCATGCTGGGTGTACACCACAATCCCATGAACCTCCATTTTCAACAGCTTTCCACCCAGAAAAGAGGCCGCATGAATTCCCCACCCTTCAGGGACGGCCCAGGGTACCGAAGTCAGCGGTCTGGGCATTACCCCTGTAATGAGAAATGACAGACACGTTACATGGGCAACGGAAAGAACTTTCCATTAAACGCCGAAGACTTGCAGGGTGGACACTTGCCTGCTTTTCCTCAGGTGAGGCAGCTGTGGCTTTTGAGAGCAAATACATCCCTGAGGGTTCCACAGCTAGGAATTAGGGACTGGAATCTGGGCTTGTCTGATGCAAAAATCTAACCTGAAGCTGCCACCACAATCTGAGCGCTCAGCACGTGCCAGGAAGCCAGGTCGCTTTCACTGCGACCTGGGCATGGCCTCATGAGGGTGGCCGCTGCCGTCCCTGTTCTGCAGGTGAGGTGGCTGCAGGAGCTTCTGGGGCTGCCGCAACAAATTCCACCAACCAGGGGGAAGAAAGCAGCAGAAATGTCTTCTACAGTTCTGCAGGTCAGAAGTTTGTAATCAGGTGGTGGTGGGGCCAGACTCTCTCCGAAGGCACGAGGCGAGCAGTCTCCTTCCCCGCCCCAGCTGCTGGTGACTCCAGGTGTTTCTCAGCTGGTGGCTGCCATCACTTCCATCTCGGCCTCTGTCTTTGCATGGCTTTCTCCACTGTGTCTGTGTCTTCTCCTTTTCTCTTTTTGGAGACAGGGTTTTGCTCTGCCGCCCAGGCTGGGGTGCAGTGGCGTGATCCTAGCTCACTGCAGCCTTGACCACCTGGGCTCACATGATCCTCCTCCATCTTCATCCTTCTGAGTAGTTGGGACTACAGGTGTGTGCCACCTGCCTGGCTAATCTTTAAATTATTTTTTAAAGAGACAAGGTCTTGCTAAGTTGCCCAGACTGTTTTCAACTCCTGGCTTTAAGTAATCCTCCTGCCTTGGCATCCCAAAGTATTAGGATCACAGGCGTGAGCCACTGCATCCAGCCCTTTTCTATTATAAGGGCAACTGTCATTGGATTTAGGACCCACCAGGATAATCCAGCATGATCTCATCTTGAGCTCCTTAACTTAATCATATCCGCTAAGGCCCTTTTTCCAAATAAGATCACACTCACGGGTTCCAGGGATTTAATGTTGACCTCTCTGAGGGCCCCCATTCAATCCACTACAGAAACCAAGGCATGGAGAGGTTATCCAGCTCACACAAGACGCTGTCTGTAAAGCAGATGAGCTGGACTCTGATCCTGAACCAAGCATGACTGCTCCATCCCCCACTCCCCACTGCAATGGGCCAAAGGTTCCCAATCTGTGGGGCTTCTGCAAAGGCAGGGCCCAAATGTGGCACTGTCTCTCTGAGCACTGAAACCTGAAGGCCACGATGGCTCCACTGCAGCCTGGGGGTCGGAACCTGCATGATGGAAGTCCATGCCAGTCGAGACAAGCCAGGGGACCTGCTCAGGGAGTGGAGCTTCTGGGGAGCCTTCTTGGAGGAGGGAAGGGAAGAGGAGAAGGGAGAGGGAGAAAAGGAGAAGGGAGAGGAGGAAGAGGAGAAGGGAGGGGGGAAGAGGAGAAGGGAGAGGGGGAAGAGGAGAAGGGAGAGGGGGAAGAGGAGAAGGGAGAGGGGGAAGAGGAGAAGGGAGAGGGGAAGAGGAGAAGGGAGGGGGGAAGAGGAGAAGGGAGAGGGGGAAGAGGAGAAGGGAGAGGGGGAAGAGGAGAAGGGAGAGGGGGAAGAGGAGAAGGGAGTGGGGGAAGAAGAGAAGGGAGAGGGGGAAGAGGAGAAGGGAGAGGGGGAAGAGGAGAAGGGGGGAAGACGAGAAGGGGGGAAGAGGGGAAGGGAGAGGGGAAAGAGGAGAAGGGAGGGGGGAAGAGGAGAAGGCAGAGGGGGAAGAGGAGAAGGCAGAGGGGGAAGAGGAGAAGGCAGAGGGGGAAGAGGAGAAGGCAGAGGGGGAAGAGGAGAAGGCAGAGGGGAAAGAGGAGAAGGCAGAGGGGAAAGAGGAGAAGGCAGAGGGGGAGGAGATGGCGCTTCCATCCTTAGCCAGGAACAAATGAACTTGCAGCACCCGGCAGGCTCAGGCCTAGCACATGACAAACTTCCATCCTTTCCTTGTGAAAATCTGTTCATCTACATCTGAGACCAATTTGCTTGAAACTACAGAATACCTGTCACATTGCTTCCTGGCACAGCAGTCAGATGTTTGCTCAGAAAAGTACAGGCAGCTACATACCTCTTGGTGCTGTACTATTTAGATGTGTCATTCCGTGCCTCAAAGCAGCAGCAGTTTCAAATAAATGAGTGTTCTCAGCTTGGCTCGAGTCCTCCTGGCCTGGAGACCGTGCAGGAGCCGGCCACCTCCCTCCAGCAGCTGAGCAGAACCCATGCTCGGCTTTTTCAACCACGTGCTCGAATTCAGCGCCAATGCTGATACACCCGGTGCCATCTCGGGCCCTTGGTCTTAAGACACACTGAGGCCCAGATGTTGGTTCGTATGTTTGGGAACTTGGTCATGCAGCATCGTGGTCAGAGCATCCAGCCCTTGACATAAACGACCACATAGGCACTCACGCCCACACTGGAGGGCAGTAGGCAGTGTGCAGCCCTGTGCTAGGAAGGAGCTGAGCTTCAGAGCAGCCTGCACTGGCTGGGTCCTAGGCAAACACAGCATGGCAACCGTCTTGGTGTTCTAAAGTCAGGCGCATAAGGAGAGTGTTTTGATGTTGCTCCATTTTTAGGGAGGGAGGAAGGGATTTAGCAGCTGCTGGAAGATGCAATGCTCAGGTCTTCTCAGTGCTATCGGGGGACTCCGAATGGCTTTGTATTACGTGTAACTTGATTTTCTGATGAAATTATGTATAGTGTGTCATAACAAAATTTTTTTGTTGATTTTTGAGCTGATTATCCCTTTAAGTGGCTGAAAATAGGCCGTCTATGTTCCCCCAACACCCACTGCTTCTTGTGGGCTGCCGTGCACTGTGAGGACCACCAGCCAGGGACATGGGTGTCGGCACTCCCAGTGTGCAGGTGGGGCAGAGGCAGCAGGCGCACTGTGTCCGAAGACTCCTGCCAGGCCTGCACGTCCACTGAAGACAGCAGCAGTGTGGAAAGCCACTGCTTCAGAAGCACATGAGGCCTGCGTGCCCACGGGCTTCACGTCTTCCATGGCTGAAAGCTTCATCTTCACAAAAAGCATGGAGGGATAAGAAAAGAAACACCTCCTGACCTTATCGAGGTGACTTTAGTAGCTGGCATGGTGGCCGTGCTGCCCCGCGGTCTGGGCTTTCTGCATTTCTTTGGGGGCTTCTGAAACCTGCTGACCTTGTCCTCTGCAGGTGTGAGACGGCGTCTCTGCTGTGTGCACTTCCATCTCCCTGGCCTTGAAGATCCTCCTGCTCGTGTGCTCCCAGCTCCAGGAAGCTCCACGAGGAGGCCTTGAGCTAGGACAGACTCCAGTGGGGGCCCAGGAAAGGAAATCAGCACAAATCAGGGGCTGTCAGAGTTCCCGGCATCTGGCCTCGGCTTGTCTGGCACCCAGCAGACAAACTGAGAAGGGGCTGGGAAAGTGTGGACCCCAGGCAGCTCTCACAGGGCTGGGACCGGCCCTTGCGGCCAAGGGGTTTAGAGCAACACCTGCCCAGTGCTGCTTTCAGGAAGAAGAGTAAATGAGGCTGGCTGGTGATCTCTGAACTCGCTACCAAACTCACTCTCTGTCCTTCTGAAATCTTTCCGCCACTTTCTCAACAGAAACAAGAGTTATAACAAAGGCAGTCACAACGAGGCAGAATCTGCAAAAATGAAATTTAAAAACCGACTCTCCTTCCCCCATTCCCTGAGTGTTTTCTCCACACAGGTGAAAAACCTCCACGTGTCCTCTTGCCCCCACAGCTGCCCCTCAGGGTCCAGCCGCTGGCGTCCAGTTCCGCACATCCCTGGGCAGCCCGGACTGCGGGAGGGCACTGGTGCTAGAGAGAAACGCTACGCCTCCATGGCTTCCTGCGCGGCCCCTGAGCCGGGCTGCTGGAAGGAGAGACGTGAGGTTGTAATGCGCATGCACTGAACACACTCAGACCAAAGGCCACCTCCTCTGCGCCCCAGGTTAGGAAACCCCCGACACAACCTGTGTACAGGAGGTGCAGAGACAACATACCTCTCTTCTCAAGGGGTTTCTGCAGCCCCCATGAATCTGCTGTCACGCGTGCATACCTCAGGTCATTTAAAATCGTAAAAGCCATAAGACAAACAGAGGCTCTTGTGTACCTGGGATGAGAGCGCTTTTGCAATCCTGGGTGGTGCTCACTCTCTGAGGGCAGATGCTAGTTTCTGTCTACATTCTGGACATTGCCTTAAAAGCATCCTTTAGAGTAACATCTTAACAAAATGATAACTCTTCCCCGGAGAACACAGCCACGGAGCTGGCCAGGCACAGCTTCCTCCATCCCTAGACCCTCGGTCAATAACTTATGAACCAACTACTTCAAAGACCACTTCTCAGACTCCGGGGTCTTCCTGAGACAGTAAATGAACACTAACAGGTATTTCTTCTTATAAACCTCCTTGGGAATTGGTCTCTTCAAATGGAGAACTGTGTTCCTCATGTGGGTCCTGGGGGTCTGCGCTGTGTGGAGGGGGTCTGCTGCTTCCTCTCTCTTGAGCTTTCTTTTTAAAAAATAGAGATTCCTCGCAAATTGCTTCAGCCCCTGTGGGAAGCAGTTTGGAGATTTCTCAGAGAACTTAAAACAGAACTACCATTCAACCCAGCAATCCTGTCACTGGGTATCTACTCAAAGGAAAATAAATTGTTCAACTGAAAAGACACATGCACCCCTATGCTCATTGCAGCACTATTCACAATAGCAAAGACATGTAATAAACGTAGGTGTCCATCAACAGTGGACTGGATAAAGAAAATTTGGTACGTATACACCATGGAATACTATGCAGCCACAAAAAAGAAGAAAACCACGTCTTTGCAGCAACATGGAGGCAGCTGAAGTCCATGCTCCTAAGCAAATTAATGCAAGAACAGAAATCCAAACACCACATGTTCTCACTTATGAGTGGGAGCTAAGTCTAGGGTACACGCAGACATAAAGATGGGAACAACAGACACTGGGGACTCCAAAGGGAGGGAAGAGGGGGTAAGGGCTGAAAAACTTCCTATTGGATACAGATGTTCACTATCTGGGTGACAGGATCAATAGAAGCCCAAACTTCGGCATCATGCAATACACCCTTGTAACAAACCTGCACATGCCTCCCCTGAATCTAAAACAAAAATAGAAATGAAAAGCAAATTTTAAAAACCTTCACATGTTACAGGCTGCATTTAAAAAACCTGAGATTCCTTCCTTCCTTCCTTTGTTCCTCCCTCCTTAGGTAGTATGTACAGTATATGTGTGTGTGTGTATGTGTGTTTGTATATACACACCTGCATAGCTAGGCATAAAGAAGGGAAACTGCTTGTAATCCCCTCACCCGGAGACGGGTAATGAGCTCTGGCCTGTTTCTGGGCATCGCACCCGGGCACATGCCTTACGTATCATTTTGCATCAACTCTTTTCCCTTACCACTCTGTAGGGATGGGCCTTTTCCTGTGAGAAGACAAATAGGCTGAGATTACGCCCATTCTACTGAATGTTTCCAGTGGATGTATCCAGTCTCTCATTGCTGGGTCACTGGGTTGATCCCATTTCTTTGCATAACACAACTTTGGTTATGCTATGCATACCATATCCTTGGCCATACTTCTTTGCATGTGCCTTGGAGAGTTTTTTCTGATCACTGTATTTTTTTTGTGCCTTGTAAATTTTTCAAAGATCTTTGAAGTCTCTTGCTACTTCTAGCACTCTTTTGAGGCAAGCTCCCCCATTGCCATTTTGCAGACATGAACACCGAGGACCTCCCTGGGCAGGTCGGGTCAGGGAGGCCCACATTTACCACCCTGGCTCCATGCACTGGTCCCCCGCTCTGAGTGGCAGGACCTGGCTCCATGCAGTGGCCTCCCGTCCAAGTGGCAGGACCTGGCCCTCCCGAGTCAGGGGAAGATGTCCCTCCATCTTAGAAGCAAGGCGGGTCCCGGCAGGAGGCCTCACAGGAAGAGGCCCAGCCCACTTCAGGCTTTGGTCCAGAGGGGGACACAGCAGAAGGTCGAGAGGAACATGCTCACCCCACAGATGCAATCATTAAGAGGTGACGAAAAGAACCAGCCCATCTGTGGGGCCACCAGCCTCGACCACTCCCAGGCCCGAACCACAACATCCTACATCTCATCTGCCATCCTCATTGTCACAGTTTATTAGAGGAATGTCTGTGAGCACCAGCAGCTGACATGGCCATGGCCCTTCTTTTTGCCTGTCTGAACATTCTGGATTTACCCTGTGCATGCTGTCCAGGGCTGCATCCCTGCAGCTGAAGGGTATTCCTGGGAGGCCCAAGTGTGCCTCGGGAAAATGCCTGATACTCGGTCAGGGCTACAGACACCAGGATTCCCTCTGGCTTCTGGGCGTGGTCACTCAGGCCTGGCATCCCTGGATCAGGCAGATTCTGGGATTGGATGTCCTCAGATACTCTGGACCTTCTACCACAGGTCACAGTCCTGGCCTAAAACCCAGCCATACAGGGTACACAGAAGCCTGCAAAGCCCTGAACTGGGCCCAGTGCCCTGGCCGGGACATCAGAGCTGGCCTGAGGCCTTCGTCCCTCTCCCCTGTCACCTCTGGGTACTTTCTCCCACCACCCACCCTGCCAGGCTCTCAGTGCATGCAGGAGCCCAGGGACTGGGGTTCCATGGCTGCTCCCTGTTGCCTGCTCCTTGAGCCCTATGAGCCACGCTTCCATGTCAGAGTGAAGGCAGCGACCCCTGCAGATCTGGGGTGGCCAGAGCCCGGCTGTCTCCTCCAGTGGCCTTGCGGGGGCCCCAAGAGCATGCTTACTGTGCAGGTTCTTGGGAAAGGGGCTTCTCTCCACAGTTCCGCAGGTCCTTGTTCCCCCAGTTCTGCTCACTGTGGCCTCTGCAGACCATGTGCTGGGTGTGGCCGCCTGGGGGGAGCGGGAGGTGGAGGCAGCCAGTGGCCCACGATGGTCTTATGTTCGGCTAACCTAGAGTCAAGACGGGGCTGTGAACTTCCTGCTCGGGTGGCTAGAATGCCTCTGGCCATGGCTGCTGTGGAGCAGGGCTGCTCTCCACTCCTGCTGCTGGAGGACGGCAGCCAAAGGGCAGGGGAGTTAGTGCCCTGGGGGACCTCACGTGGTGGGAACACTGCCCGCCAAGGCTCCTGTGGGTGAGGAAGGCCCACCCGCTGTGGCTATGGGGGAAGGATCAAAGCCTGCTGGGGACCCAGGAAGCTGACAGTGACACCCTGGAGTGGGGCCTTCTGATGAGAGCCACCCGATCCCGGCCTGGGGGGCGGGGGAGCACAGGGTCCTTCCGTCCCAAGGGTCTGCTTCACCCATCAGCAATGAGAGATGCAGTCTGTGCACTGGCGTGCAGCCCCTTGGGGGCCTCCTGTTCCAGAGCTCCACAGCCACTACCAGGCCAACTTCTCCATGGAATTGGTGGTGACAACTCCCAGCCCACAGCTCTTGCAGGACAGCTGGCTCCAGAGTGTTCCAGAACGTCCCAGGTCTGGCTCAGGGATTCTCTTCCATGTACTCACCTGGACCCGAGGCTCCCTGAAGGCTGGGGTCCAGCCTTGGGTGCGCTGGTGGATGGCCCCTCTGGTCAGGTGGGAGGAGCCCTTGGTCGGGCTACTCTGCTGTCTCCAGCAAGGGGCTCAGGGGAGGTGAGTGCCAGTCCCCAGGGCCACCATGCAGAGTCCAAGAAAGGCTTTTTTCCCAAGAAAGCACTCCAGAATGGTGGCTTAGGAGACAGCTCCCTGAGTGAGAATACTTAAGTTCTGGAAAAAGCAAGACTTCTGGGAAAGGTGCATTTCAGGGATGCCTGCCCAGATGAGGTTTGAATTGCAAAGTGTGGGGCAGGGAGCTTCACATGGCAGATACTGGGTTTGACAACTGCAAAACAGCTCCCCTCCCAGTTCCAGGGTCAGCCGCGGCTCTGGACCTCGCAAGTGTCTCCCACCCCTGGTGGAGCCGGGCCAAAGCAGCCCACTCAGCAACCCACCTCTCCTTCTGGGTGGTGGTGGTGCCAGCAGAAGACCACTTGGGAGGGGGCTGGGGGCCGGCTTAGCTGTGATGATGATTTATGGGTGTTTGTGCCCATGATTTCAAGTTACCTCTTGGTCACTGGAGTGGCTTTTAGAGAAAGGCAGGATGTCTCTGCTTCCCCTCCTGGGCGCCTCCCACATCAGGCTACACGCTGCTGAGCGGTGATGGAGATGAAGACTTGGCAGGACCCGCCCCAGCAGGCCACACCTTGGAGGGACACCCCAGCAGGCCACAGCTTGGAGGGACACCCCAGCGGGCCACACCTTGGAGGGACACCCCAGCAGGCCACACCTTGCAGGGACAGAAGGATCCTCATGGGCCCTCCAGCGGTGTCGGGAATCTACAGGAAAAAGGGGCCAGGGCCACTCCTCACTGGGGGACATGTGAACAGTCTTAGAAAAGCCACCATGTGCCATATGGAAGCCAGGCCTGCACCTTCCCCAAAACCACCTGCAAGCAGCGTTGGCACCCAGGCAGGTGTATGCAGAGGACACAGGTGTGCCAGGTGTGCTCAGGCTCACACCAATTATGTAAACCCTGCCTCATTTCACAAACACTTTCCCATTGCAGAGGAATCTTCTCTGGAGGCGACAGCTGCGCTGCCCGTAACTGGGACGTGTGAGGCCTCCAAGGCTTGCAGAGGGTTTCTCCAACAGGGTCTCTGGTTTATGGCCAGTGTGGTAATGATGACGGTGAGGCCTCCTCCTGAAGATGCTGTTCACTCTCTTCAGGATTGGGGGGACATTTAAAATTCCCCTTCCTGAAAATCGACAAAGTGAGCAAAGCTGCAAGAGGAAGGAGGCACCTGGAGAACCTGCCAGTCCCGGGGAGTGCCCGCCCCGGCTGGGTGGTGCCCGGTGAGTGCAGGCGTCTCGTTGCCACACCTAGGAGCACTGGGGCTTTTGCTCAGTAACAGTACCATACACTTACACGATGCCTTTCATCTGGAAAGATCTCATGGCTTCCTAAAATTTAACTCTCTATGGGGACTGTTTTACCCCCAAAAGAAACACATCCTGGGAGTGAATCAAAGCCTGGAGCTGCTGAGAAACGAAGCCTTCTCTGTCTGATGGGAGGCAGTCCCCCAAACCCTGGGTTAGCGCCAGGTACAGACACCCTCCTTGTCTGGTTAGAAAGTGGGCAGTGACAGGAAGGTGATGGTCCCCATCTTGCACCAAAGTCCTCTCAGAGGCCAGCCTAGAGGGCAGAGCTTTCCCACCAAGGCCCAGAGTGGAGCAGCCTTTGGGCGGGGACCCAGGGCCAATTCCGCCACCTTGGAGGACCGCCTGCTTACTGAGGACCTGATTCCATGCTCCTTACATGCTTCCTCGTCACCAGCCAAGTCTCACACGTGCATCCACTTCTCCTCATAGCCATGGCAATCACAACACACAATTCTTTTTGCACAATATCGCACGTTGCTTAACGTTACGACCTTGATACTTTCTCCTGCTGGGATTCCTCAATGTGGGTCAACAAATCAACCTGGAAGCACGCGTTCCGCCAGTGTTTGGGGTCCGAACAGCAGTGACATGTAACTCGAAGACTTGGAAAGAACCGTTGGGTATGCCCGTGTGTGGTGCCATGTGTACAATGGGGGGGCTGGCCCAGCCTCTGGGTAGAAACAAGAAGAGACGGCCCCCTCGCCCAAGGGCTTGAGCATCTCTGGTGAGAACCATGGGCACCACGTGCACTCAGCTCAGACGCATTCCTTGGGGCTCACTCAGAGCTGAGAAGAACTCCAGCTTCTCCATGGCAGCAGATCCATCAGATCCTTCCCCACCCTTCCTCGCCTGACTGCATCAGAGTCCGCGACAACTAAAGCTCGGGGGCTCCACTCTGCATCCTCAGGCCACAGCAGGAACATTACCTGTGAGGCCGACCACATCACATCTGTGGAACGTGCCTGACTGCCCAGGTCCCCATACTGCCAGGGACTTTCAACAGCCTGGAAAATGGCAGCTTGAAAATAAGTCTTTAATAGGAGGGTGGATAATTTTTTCCTAAAGGCTCCTAACATTGATACCATACTGTACGGGATCGATCTTAATTACTGTCCATGTGGAATTTTTTTCTGGTGGCTTTTTTTTCAACGAAAAAAACATTAATGAGAAACTTTAAAGGCTTGTTAACAATGTCCTTTCATCCATCAAAGGTGCTGTCGGGCTGGGCTCTGCCGTCAATTTGCACCTCGCTGGCCAGCATCCACTTCCTACTTTCTCATCCACCCCCTTCCCTGCCCCCATTACAGATCCTTGTCAGGGCCGACCCGGGTGATGGAGGCCAGACGTTTCCCATCTGTCAGCAGCTGGAGCCATGGGGTCCTGAGGACACTGGATGGCTGCCCTCAGTAGCTTAGAGACAGGTCAGTACCTGCAGTTTCTCCACCTTCCCGTCCCTTCAGACAGACAGACAGACGGGGTTGCTTGGCAGAGGTCTTGGGCAGAGTCGTGTTTAGATCTCAATGTCTTTCAAACTGATAAGTAAAACTGATGTGAAGTTCAGCTCTTTAAACACAAACTTTTAATCAAATGCCCGTGAACAAGAAAGAAAAAGAAAAAAAAAACCCCACACGGTCTGAGGGAAGTCAAAAAATTTAAATCCCCCACCCCAGGGCCTTGGACTGTTTCCGGGGACCCCACTGCCCCGATGGCAACAAGAAGACATGCAGACAAGACAGGGGAGGCCTGAGGACATCCCAGCAGCTGTGGCCGAAGCAAGGGCCGTTTCGGGATTGGCCTTTCAGTAAAATCTTCTTAGTAAAATAAAACACTTTCCCCCTTGCTCCTACATGAAGCCAATTTCCCTCTCACTTCAGAATCCTCCTCTGTGCTGTTAGAAGCCCAAATAGCACTAAGATCTGCAGCTTCATGAACAGTCTCACATCTGCTCAGTGTAACATCCTGCCCGCTGCAACGGGGTGAAGTCTGAGCTGGCGCCACCGCCCATGGTCACAGCTACGGGTGCATGGACAGCCAAGGTGGGCAAGTGGCAGACGAGACGGGGAGGGGACGTGGCCCCCAGGGCTGTTCTGTCCTTGTAGGCCAGGTCAGGGGATACAGCGACATCTGTAAATGCATTTCTGCGAGGAGGATGCCTCACATTGCTGCGAGAATCTCACTGATCAGCCACTCCCCAGAGTCTGCCACTCCCCAGGGCTCCGGTGGGTCACACCACCACTTAGGTTTCTCAGCAATTCGGGTGGATGGGATTTTATCCTTATCTTACAGTTTTGTAGGAAACAAGTTCCAGGATAATACTGCTGTTTACAAACGATGTAAGAAGCAAAACTGATGGCTTCAGTGTAAACATATCTATATTGGACTTGCTTGGCCCCTCCAAACGGGATTCCACCAGAGAAGCTTAAGTCGCAGAGATGGTTTCAGTCACTAGCACATTATCCAGCCACCCAAGGGGTGTTCAGTAAGCTGTTTCTGCTGGGTAAGAAGTGTATACGAATTACAAACCCCAGTTAAGTTCTCTATAAGGTGAGCTTGCCCACTTCCTCTGCAACACCTGGTGCCTGCAACCTTCACATCTGGAAGTGCAAATTCATGCCCATAAGAAGTTCTGCAATTCCTCATGCGAGAGCTCTTCCAGGCTTCCTGATTCTGCATCAGCCAACACCCTAATGTGCGCATTTGCACGGTCATAGCTGCTCTTCTCTGGCCTTACAGACTCACCACTGGAGGCGGCCACAGGACACGTGGAATGTGGGTGGGTTTGCTGGACACTTCTGTTCCCTACGGGAAGAGAGACTGGGAGAAGGACAACCCTTCACAAAACAGTCTCCTGCATGGCCAAAGGCAACTTATTTTGCTACAAGTGTAGTTCTGCAAAAACAAATATTACTTCTGACTCTCTCATTCTCTCTGGAAACAGGTGAGTGTGGTCGGCCAGTCTGAGTGGCTGCGAGGTGGCTGTCGCACCGTGGCGGGTCTCAGTGTCAGCCTTCAAAGCATCGCAGTGCTGGGAAATGCGACACGGTGAGGGGGACCTGGGGCCAAGGCCGAAGAACACAGCTTTCTTGTTTCGACATTTCTTTTTATTTGGAAAATAGTTTTGTATTTCTTTGTGCCGTCCCTCTCCCTCTGTATTTTCACGAGCGGCGCTACAGCTTGGAGCCAGAGCGGCTCCAGGCGACCCGAGTGCTGGCTTTTCATGTCGGCCTCAGCAGAGCTTGTCCTTGGAACGGTACATGGCCCCACCGGTTTGAGCCCTGCTGCTGCGGCTGTCAGAGGGAACCTCGGGGCATCTATCAAGCCTGTTCTGACAGGGCCGCGGAAACCCTCGGAGAGGAAGTAGAACCTGGTTTTGTACTGCACCAAGGGCATGGCCCAAACAGGCCCACCTGTGCTCCCAGGCCACACGGATTTGCTGGCTCACCTCGGACGGCTTTGACGGGCGGGTCCCCTGCCACCAGGAGCTGATCTGGATCTGGGCGCTCAGCCCTCACTGTCTGCAGTCATGTGGCCCCAGGACCCTCCCTCAGAGCCTGTGCCTGATTAGAAACCTGGAGATCTCACCAGGAGGCTCCCGTCGTCGTTCATGGGACCCAAACAGCGGAGGCAGCCTGCCTGCAGCGTGTATGCCTGCCGGTCCACATGTGGCTGCAGAGGGCGGCATGCAGGGTCTCAGGGAACACAGGGAGCCATCGGGGTGTCGCCCAGCCACCCTCCTTCAAATCCATCCTCCAGCAGGGGAAGTGGTGCCGGGGTCTCCACAGCACACCGCACGGCTCTGGTGCCCTCTGTTGGAAAGCACTCACGGCTCGCACACCCGGGCCACCAGGCCCCAAGCTGCTGCCTTGGAGAGCTAGAAGCTTCTGTTCTGTTCGTGCAGAGGGGAAAGCCGTGCCTGGTGACCGGCCATCACTGGGCAGGGGCATCATCTGTGGGGGACACAGGGCACCACCTCTGGGGCAGAGTGCACCCAGCTTTTCCCACTCACCTTCAGCAACGTCAACAATGACCAGACAGCCTGCGAGTCCTGACGGTGACACGGTGTGCGGCACCTGAGGCCTGCCAGGAGCAAGGAGGCCCAGGGCCTGTCCCACAAAACAGCACGTGTCTACGTGACCCGCTGTGTGACTTACCCTGCTTCAAAAATACCAAGAGTTAAGACAATGGGGTAAGAGTCACATTACTTCATGTCACAGGAAAAACCCAGATTTTGGCTGATGCCAGAAAGGGATATAATAAATCATAAATCAGCGAAAAAAGTCTGAAATCGGTTTTCTTTTCTTGGTGTTAAGAAAACATGAAATAGAAGGCAGGTCCCAACCATACACATTGTAAGGCCACGTTTTCATCCAGGCCTCGGTGGCGTATAGAACCACGCGAGCTTCCCTGCTGTGGTTCACACCAAGGCAAGGAACGTCGGGTAAGAACACGGCGCTCTAGTGCACAGTTGGGTGCGGTTTATTTTCTCTATACATCATATGCTGTTTTATTTCTCCATATGCAGAGCTACAGGTTTCCCTTCCGTCTTTTGGATATAGTTAATTATACAGCTAGAATGACAACACAATAATGAAGTATCAGACAGCAGCGCACCACCCACGCTGGCAACCCTCGCTGCTGCCATCAGTGACATGAGCTGGCCCCCCACAGTCGTGACCTTTGACTTCCAGGATCGACACTGGGGTGCTGGGGTCCTAACAGGCCCATGGTCCCTGAGGGCCCTTTGGTGCAGCCCCTGAGATGTGAGGCCCCTGTCCCTTCCTACCTGCTACCCAGAGCACACTAGGCCAGGGAGTATGGAGAGAGGGTGAGACTTGACTTCAGCTCTCAGAGAGGGGCAAGCTCCATGGAACTCGTGTCCAGAGAGCTCTTTGTCTTTCCAAATCTTGGCAAATGGTTATTTTCTACTCACCTGATACAGACCGTAAGTGGATGCAGCTTGCATTAGCCTTTTTGGCAGGTGGGAAACACAGCTAGAAAACCTCTGTAAGTATCGACTTCCTTGGCCTGTTCCCCTTTCCTTCAGTGAGACCTGAGTGTGGGATGCTAGGAATTGTGAGTGGAAAATGCCACCACAGACGTGGACACAGCCAGGAAAGGAGGCATGGTGGGGATGGGGCAGGGCCAGCTTTCTAGTGTGGACGGACTGGGACAGGCCTTAGCTGGCCCTAGATGGCGGCTGTGGCAGCCGTCTGTGTCCTGAGGGTGCCAGACTGCCCCATCCTGGGCTGTGGCCCCAACATGAGCCAGGCCTTCCACACTCACTTGGCCTGTTTTAATGGACATGAAAAATAGAGCAAGGGCAGCGTTAGAGAAGGAAACCAATGTGTGCAGGACTGCGGGCATCTGAACTCATCCTCTGTAAAATGTGGAAACAGAGAGGGCAGACACACTTGTTCCCAGGACACCGCCACTTCCTTTAATACAGCGGTGGCTCCATGCCCCGCGTCCAATGCAGTGTTACACGTGTGTGTCGCTCAAACATCCATCCTGCTGCACACACTCAGTTTCGGCCAGCAGGTGGGGAGCCCGAGGTGGCTCCCGCTCCCTTGAGCCAGGCCCCTGCCAGACCTGAGCTCCCTCCCAAGCCTGGCTTCCCCACCCGGTGGCCTTCATGGGCCAGAAGCCATTCCTTCACGGCCAGTCCTCCGGAGTAGTTGCCCATGGCTCCGCTGCTGCAGACCACTCTGTGGCACGGGATGAGGATGGGGACCTGGAAGACAGGGGGGCAGCCACCGTCAGTCAGGGATCTGGAAAATGAAATCTTTGGGGTCAAGGGCAAGGCCCTGATTGACAGGAGTCCTGTGCCCACCAAGCAGGGCCCGTGCCGGGGGCAGGCTGTTGGCATGGGTGGGTGCCAGCTATGTCTCAGCATGGACTCCCCCTCCCCTGAGGCCCTTGAGTCCCTGGGGGTCTCGGCATGGGCTGGGGGAGGGACGAATGTCCTGAGGTGACGTGGGGCATCTTCAGAGAATTGCTTTATGCCATGATTTGGGAGGAGAAAACTTAATTTCATCCGGTGAGTAATTTACAACGTTGGCTTACAAAACTGAAAACTACATTTCCAAGTTCTGGTGGTATGTGACGCTCTCAGACTCCCCAGATATCACACAGGCATCACAGGAAGCGTCAGAGAAGACCATACCTCCACAGGCCTCTCCAGCCCATGGCCGGCCAACTGTGGCTGTGGCCCACGCAGCCCACCACCTGCTTTTGTAAATGAAGCTCTACTGGAACGCAGCCATACCTTTTTCTCCATACTGGCTGTGGCTGCTTTGCCAAGCCTAACATATTTACTCTCTGGCCCTTGACAGGAGGACTTGGCCAACCCCTGCCTCGCACTGTGCCCAGGAGTGGGGATGTGTCTCCCTCCGTAGTTTTGGGGTGCCTGTAGGTGTCTAAGAAGCTCCCTGGTCACCCCCAGTGGGGGCAGGGCACGCTCAGCTTCTCCACTGGGTCCCAGCAGGGACCCAGACCCACTACCCCTCCCTGCCCTCAGCCCTTCCACAGGCTGCTGCAGCCTTCTAATTCAGGAGTTCAGGGAGGCAGAGCTGTCGTCCAGCCATTCACCCGAGAGTGACGGTGAGCACACATCTGTCTTAAACTAGCAGAGGGGCTTCAAAAAGTGAGCTTACATCACAAGGAAAACCACCCCCACCCAACCAAAGAGGAAGCAGTGACTGTCAAAAGGGCTCCACCCAGGGACTCAAGGCAGCGATGGCTCTCAAGGTGCCATCTGCACATTCACCCAAACTCACCCACAGCTCAAAATGCTGCCATCCTCAGCCCACACGTGAGGCCAGGGCTGGCACCACCTTGAAAGGGTGAGGGCAAGGCTCCAGAGAGCTCCAAGCTGCAGGCGGCGCCTCCCACGTGGCTCCCACGCCCCCAGGCACAGGACTCTGGCGGCAGCATCCTGGAGCCTCCGGCAATGCCCAACCTGTTATTTCCTAGCCTGGAGCCGGCACGATCCGGATCTGTGGCTGACCTAAACTCAGGATGCCCTGTGCTGATAGGGGCTGATCCAGAGTGAGGACCACAACCACGCGGCCATGCACAGGCCCCGGATCCTGCCTACCAACTGCTTCTTTATGTTCCACCAGGGGAAGGGAATCCCTGTTCCCTCCAGAGGGGCGGGCGCCTCCTTCAGTGCAGTCCTCAGGGAGACTCTGCCTTGGTCCTTTGGCGCTGCCCAAGCTGTGTAGACAGGAGGAGCTCCATGGGTCCACTGTCCGGCTGAAGCTCTGAGAGCCACCTGTGGTGGGTGGGGGCAGGTGCTGTGGCCCCTGCCTCTGGTTTCCATGTGGGTGCTGGCCTCCTCCACTCTCACACCCACAAGGGAGAATGAGTCACTGAGCACCGATAAGGGAGGAAGGGAGGGGCATGCCCAGCTTAGCAATGTTAGGGCTCCTGCAGGTGACCTGCCTGCCCCAGGGCTCGGGGTGCCCTGATCTCTTCTGAGATGGTCAGTCCCTGCTCTGGCTGGGGAGGCCTCAGCTTAGCCAGAGGGGACAGTGATGGCGAATGTAATTCTTGTGGGAATTACTGGGAAGCCACCATGGCCATGCCACCGGTCCTCCACCCCCAGCCTTCAATCTTGCTTTTACCCTAATAAAGCTAAAATCTTGAGGTCTGCTATCTATTTCTCAGTTGGCTCAGAAAGGTGGAAGACAGGGAAGTAACATATGGGCATCTCTCTGGTTGTCCCCCTCTGCCTGGGCAGACAGGGATGGCCACAGAGCCTGCACAGCCACTGCGGGGGACTCTGGGGGCTCCAGGTCCATTTGCTTAAGCTTCCCAACAAGCGGTTACTGTGAAGAGCTGCTCCAGAATGGCTTCCCAGGAGCACGTGGGGACGTCTCGCACAGATTTCTAAAGAAAGAATTGGCTGGAGAGCCTCCCAGGCAGAGCCTTCATCCCTAAGTAGCTCATGGCGCCTGGGGAGCAGGTGTATGGGTGGGCAGCCACTAAGGGGCCAGGACATCTCGGGGGACGTGTGCGGGGACATGCCTAATCATCGTGCAAAGCATCACAGTGGCTGCTCCGTGAAGAAGGTAAACTGCCAATGAGCACAACCACAGGAGCCAGTGTGGGCTCCAGAAGAATGGGGAAGGGTACCAAGCTCACTCTGGAAGGTTCTCGACCGGCACGACACGTGGAGGGCACATGGGAGATGCCTAGGGATTGCTTACTGCCTGGCCCCCCTTCCTCCCTGCATCCTGAGCTGGAGGGCAGCCCACTCATCCCTGTACCCTAGATGGCCCAGACACGGATGCTGCAGACCCGGGGCCTCCCCCCGGGCCCTCACACATGGCTGCCCTGCTCCCAGCGTCCTGCCCTGATGAGAACAAACAGCCGTTCCTGCAGGATCCCAAGGTTGAGGCATGTCCAGGCTACCCCCGGGTATCATTCTGTGTACCCCCCGGGTATCACTCCGACTTCACTCTTCTGTTTCTCTCCAGCTGAGTGTATCCCCAGCTCAACATAAAGACGATTTCTGCCCATGCCCAGCTTCCCCACGCTCCACCCTCCAAAGCCAGTGAACTGGACAAAGCAACCAGCTACTGGTCAGGTGAGCTTTTAGAGGAAGCAGCTGGGGGCGCGTGCCCAGCGTCTCCAAGCTCTATTTCTTGGGCACCTCTGCTTCCTGGGGAGGTGATTCCTACTCTTGCATCCCCTGAGGCTTTCGGGGCAGGCGGCTTGTGTCACTGCCACACATGTACCTGCCACAGATTTCACCTGGTGGGTGTGGCCCTCTGTGGGGCCCAGCTACACACGTCCCCGAGGGAGGTGGGGGAAGCCCCAGCCCCCCGTGGAAAAGGTGCTTAAAGCCCCTGGGAGCGGGTGTGCCCGTGCTTGATGCTGCTGCATCTTCCACCCCATCTATGTCCCCCACCAGGCCCCACCAGGCCTGTCTCAGCCTCCGGCCGAATGGAGTCTTGTGCCCAAGTTCATAAAGCTGTTAAGTGGCAAAGAAGGGGCTCTAACCACTCTCCCGCATGGCTCCATGCACCACACTTCTCCTCCTTGACGTGGACTGTTGAGGTGGGACTTTGTGGGGTGACAGCCGATGCTGGCAGATGACATGGCTGCAAGGTGGGGCTCTGGCTTCCAGCACATCATGAAGCTCATCCTGATTTGACGATGAGTTTGGTAACGTGCACCAGTGATGCAGTCTAAGAGGCTTCTGACGACTATGACATGGGAACATGCAGGTGGCGGAGGGCTGACTGTTTTCAGCGTTGAGTTTACTAGAGTGAGGTGTAGTTACTGCCAAGTTCTGGAACAGCCGAGAATCCCAGTCTTCCAGAATGAGTCACAGGAAATCTCCAGGATGGAATATTTACCCTGATTGATGATTTTTATCCAATACAACAGTCCCATTAATAATTGCTGTGAGGGCATTATTAGATAATATACAATTCACGTTTTTGACTGATAAAGAGGTAGGCATTTAATTCAATCTAGTTTTATAAACATTTAGGCACCAATTCAATTTTCCTACCTAACAGCAGATTTCACAGCAGAGCTTTGGTTTTTCTTCTCTCCCTCTCAATGAGCTATGAAATTATAAAAATGAGTAAAATAAACATGTCTCCCTCTCCCTCTACATCAATGCAGAGGCCAGGACAGACGGCACAGAATAACAATGACCCCGACAGCTGTGAATGGTCCTCACCTTAGCATGCTGTGATGGGAAGAGGTGACTTACCAAATAGGCACTATTTTTACCATTAGAAATAGGGAACGCTGCTTCTGTTTGTGTGAATTTTGGTGGCAGGTTTCAGACTATTAAGATGATGAAACCTGCTGAAATTTATTGGGGCCCTAAGGACATTTTCAAAGGATCCGTACCCTCTATGCCCTCTCCTTTAAAGCATGTGCTGCATAAAATGTAATTTTTATCAATAACCAAGAAGCTCATAATATCACAGCTGCATTGAAATCTTCATGCTGTGAAATCTAATTCATCCAATACGCGAATCCATCACTTATGCAGCCTCTTTCTCAAATGCTATAAAACTTCCAAACCCATAGATTTGTTTCCAACAAAAATAACATGAAGGGGCCTTTCAATCAATGATGGAATCCCTCTGATTCTGGTACCGGCTGAATATTTTTTCCAACTTCGCCTTTGTTCTTCTGGGCAGCAGCCCACAAGGGAAAGAGCTGGTTTTCACTCGCAGCCTCATCAATACCTAAATCCTAGTGAACAAGTGACACCCAGAAGCTGTAATCAATAGCTCCCTGTGCATTTTTTTCTTCTGGTCAAATGGTTCAGCTCCACTGACAACCCTGACACTTAGAACATGATGCTAAGTCTTTATCAGCAGCCATCTGGGTGACTGGCAGAACAAGACTCGGGGGGTCATTAACGCTCATGGCAATCTGTGAATAAACTAACTCCTCAGGAATGCATTTGTTTAGAACAAGGTGGGGAGACTCTGTGCAATGTATTGATTGCCTTTGAACTGCATTTAGCAAATTCTGTCTGAGGAGGAAGAGGAAGGCTGCTTTGTGGAGGGGGTGGGCCGGGAGGAGTTTTCTACTCAATATACTGGGAAACTGACCATCCTCTCCCGCTGAGTTGGGGAGACAGCCTTCCAGGAATGCTGACCAACCACCTTACACCGACTGGTGAGTCCTTCCTGGAAAATTCTGGAGAAATCAAGCTCCTAGGATAGAGGAAAGCTCCGCATGGCAAAAGCCATCCCTTACTCCGGTTGGGGAAGAGAAACTCATGCCGACAGCAAATGCAGTAATATGAACCAGCATGTGCTCCTGTTTATTGCAAGCCACCTAAGGAATTAATGCACAATGAGCTTTACGATGTTTTCTAATACTCCAAGTCCATTTTTCACTCTCCTCCCTTAAATGCACAATCACTCTATTCAGCCTTAATATAAGTGATGTTTTCAATGAGCCAGTCTCAGCGACTCACCGTCTGGGCTGGAGTGGATATGCGCAGCCTTCCGGCTGGGACGTTGCTGTCAGCGCCAAAGGGAAACATTCCTGGGGACACTGACAGCAGCAATGGCTCACTGCTGGCCAGGGCCCTTCCTCCCGCAAGTCCCTGGGTCACCTTTTCATCCTCCTAGCCCATTCTAATGAGGTTTCTAATGGGAACTTGGGAGGCTGTCAACCTGAATGATAGTAAACTACGTAGCTGAAGGCTTCTTGAAGGAATATCTCTGGCATAGCTGTGCTATAATTTGAGGCGTCTGTGGGTGCCGTAGCCGCAGGTCCTGCTGCAGCCCCCTCCTCAGGTTGAAGGTCACTGCACATGGTGGAGCCCACAGAAAGGCCACCAGCGCCTGGCTACCCTTGGCACAGGAGGCATGTGGATGCCAAGAAGGGCGAGACTTGGTGCTTGTAGAACCCTCCTGCCTGATGCTGTGCTCACCTCCAGTCTTGGCTTTGCCATGGGATGGGGTGCCGACGTGTGGACTTTACGGACATTAGGTTTTACACCCCATGTGATACTACTTTATACATTTCAGTGACTAAGGCCATACTGGAACAGAGACACTCATAGAGATTAATAGCAGGAGAAGAGAGTCACGCTGGTTTGCAGAACAATAAATGTCTCCAAATATCGCCACCAGCAGGATTGCTAACCAGCGACGGCATCTCCACTGCAGAGTGAGAAACTGCTGGCGTCACGAAAGACTGGTGGGGGAGGGTGTTGCCATGCTGCACATGTCAGTTAGTGGAGCTTGTCCTTACAGCAAAAGGGGAGCTGCACACACGAGGGAGCGAGCAGAGTCGGCGCCCACTGACGGGACCACTCCCATCCTCACGTGTGTGCACGGAGGGAGCAGAATCCACCTCCTCAGTGGGGAGAAGACAAGGACTTACTCTCCTCAAGGGGCACAAAGAGTAGACATTGCCTGAAACAGTCACTGCACTGGTGCAGGAAGAGGACCCCCAAAACCCCATTCACATCCACAGTTCTCATGGGCCCTACATGGAGCCACAACACAACAGCATCTGAGCTGCCTTTTCATCAGGCTGAACACTCAAAATTGACTCACAACCGGGGAGAAGACAGTGGCCTTCCAGAGGGGCACGTAGGTTAAGCTTTATTGGGAAACGCCAAAAACCATCCTCAGAAATGTGATTCGGAAATATCCCCCAACACGCCGTAAAAATCAGATCCCTACTGCGTTGTGCAGATGTTTTGCGACAATGTAGCTGAAGACGCTGCAATTAACGTGCAACAGGTGCAAAAGGAAGGGCCAACTGCACCCACCAGCCACTGTCACCAAAACTGAGGACAGGAAGAGATGGAGGAGGTGGGGATGGTGGCTATCCCTGTGGTATCTCACTCCTGGGATATTTGGGATATTTTAATAGGGCAGAAAGCTCGCCTAGATTAGGGTGTACATTACGACAATGCAATCCACTACAAACCTACTAGAGTTGCTTTTTAAGGACTAACAATGCAGTTTAGTGCAAAAGCCTACGTAACTGTCATCTCCTCCCAGGCTGCTGCAGCGGGCAGCAGGAGCAGCAGGCTGTGGTGTGAACATGCCGGCCTCTCCCCTGTGAGCAGGGATGGAAATAGTTTGGGAAATAGTAAAGCCACAGCAATTTCTCAAAAAGCGAGGTCTATCTGATTTAGTAATTTCCCATCCCACGATGGAGTGATCATAGTTGCGCTCCCTGATCAGATGGTATGCTTCCATCATGCTAGAAACTTTCATAGAGCTTTCGGGAGAAGACACTGCCAGTGTGACCACACACCATCACTGGGTGAATATTCCAGGGGCGTTCTCGAGGTTGTGTGGGTTCTCCCAACAGGCCACGCAGACGGGGGCACCCTTCCTGCCCCCACACACATAGGCACGTGTGGCCTTGGCCGGGCCCACATGGCATGCTGTGTGTGACTTACCACCTCATGCCAGATGGCCCGTGGCCCAGTTGTCAGGCCTGGGTGCTGGGAGATGGGAGGGCAAGGGCACCCATGCTGCCCCGAGGCACCACAGGCCACGCTGCCCCACCCATGCTGTGTCCCGGTTGGGCCTTGTCCTCTGGGGAGCATGGCCTGAGGCTGCATAGCCTGGGAGCCTCGAGCTCAGTGAAATCTGACTGCAGACGCGTGGGAAGGACGAGGACACAGAAGGGCTCTGGGGAGGGCGCCATCCCTGGTGAGACACAAGGTGCGTGCGGTCCAGGTCCCTCGTCCCATGCTGCAAGGCCTCCCGTCTTGCGTGCTCACGTGTGGTGCTTTAGCTTTTGAGACCCAGGGAGCCCTGGGCCTCAGGGGGGAGTGCAGCCCACAGAGAGATGGGGTTGGATGTGCACCCTTGCTTGGCCATCCTGCCAGGATGCAGGCACCTCGCAGGTAGGCCTTTTTGCCTGTTTTGTTAGCTGCTGTACTCCGGGCACCTAGAAGAGTGTGGGCCATAAAACAGGCACCCACCACTTCCACCTGCTGAGTGAGCGGGTGGGGCCCCCTCTGCCCACTTGCCACTCCTCCAGGCTCCCTCCTCTCCTGCTCACTGTGACAACCGGGAGCTCATGCAGTGGAGATGTGCTCCCGGGGTGGGGGAGCTTCCAGGAGTGTGGTGCTGGGGTAGCCTCCTTGACTCTTCCGGAGGCATCTGGCACAATGGTCCCCATCACAGATGTTGCCCCTCTGCCCACCCCAGCAGCACAGCCTGCCTTCCGGGGAAACACGTGGGATCAGACGACACCCTGCCACCTGCACGCACCTGCCACCCACAGCCATGCCCGCGCCACGAGAACTCACAGGATTGCCTCTCATTGCTCCTCCCACTGCTCGCGCGGCTTTGGGGTTGCCTGCCAGGGCTGCTAATTGCTGGTAAGAAATCACTTCTCCGAATTTCACAACCTTCAGCAGCTTCCATAACACCTGTCTGGTGAACGACTCTGAAAGGAAGAATGCAGGATGATGTTATTTGGACAAACGGCTTCAGCAGCTCTGATATAAATAGCCGCTAGTCCCAAAACAGGAAACGCATCGACACAAATAGAGGTGTTATACTCAATTAAAACACGGCCTCCATGCACTGCTGCCACCATGTCACCAGGTGAGGAGACGGAAGCATGTGGCAGGCCACCATGCAGGCTGGCCCCTTGGAAGGCATCCCCGGAGCTGGCACCACAGGTTTGCAATTTCTTTCCACCTTCCCGTGTTCCACGCGGGGTTGCGTGTGCCACTCTTCTAGCGACTGGGTGTCTGTAAGTGAGCTCCTGGCTCAATTAATACGCACAGAAGTCCCTGCCTGCCCGCCTACTTGGAAATCTTTTGTACTGCTGGTTAATTTCCAGCTTCAACTGGGACAAAGAAGGCAAAAGCAGCCACAGG
This sequence comes from Symphalangus syndactylus, assembly GCF_028878055.3. Classification (NCBI taxonomy): domain Eukaryota; kingdom Metazoa; phylum Chordata; class Mammalia; order Primates; family Hylobatidae; genus Symphalangus; species Symphalangus syndactylus. The sequence goes on from NC_072424.2 coordinate 8,679,784, forward strand.
CCAGGCTGCGATATTATGCTGGCTGTCCACCTCCAGCCGTGCGCAGGATTCCCCCAGTTACTGCTCGGAGTGCCAAGCACCACAGTATGCAGGGGCTGGCGGTGACCTCGGCTACAGGCATCTTTAGTGAATAGGGCTGCAAAAATAAAATGACTTGATTCCCATTTTAATTGACTAACCACATCCAACTGCATTTGTGCCGCATCCTGCTGCAGGAATGAGGAGGTGACTGCAGGACAACATTCTCTCCCTCTGCCTCCAGGTTTCAGAACTGTTACCTGGGAATGGTGTCGGCGGGAGAGAAACTGGGGCACGCGAAGAAGGCCTGTCTGAATCAGTACCTATTGTCTTTCCAAGGGGGACATGTGGCTCAGGACCACTGGAGACAGAGCCACGTCCTCCATCGCAGGGGCTCCAGCCCCTCCAGGGGCACGAGTTTCTGAATAGCAGCAACAAAGGGAAGGCTTCCACGGGCAGGAACGATGTTCCGAGTGTGTCCACAAGAACACTAATTACACTTGGTGCCAAGCTGGCAAAGTGTGATTTGGTTCTTAAAGGAAACACACCCTTACATGTGTGTTAAATAATAAAAATCACTTCTTAACTGAAGGGAACGATAATCACTTCACTGGGAAAAAAGTCTGTTTAGTCTTTATTATAACATTAAGCAAATTAAACATCAGCATAATCCAGGTGATACTAGAAAAGGGTCATCAAAGAAATTAACTTTGTTGTTCATTAATTTACATGGATTAGTAGAGGGCAAAAAGATAGCAAATGTGCTCCAGTTTTTTATGATATAATTTCAAACTGTACACCATTTGTGGCAGGAGGGTGACTTTGGGGTTAATCAGACTGATTTGTCCTTTTAATTGCTTTCTATTCAAAGAAAATTCATTAGATAATGTTCTCTTCAAAATTCATGAATCAATTTAACTGAAGAAACCACATTAACAGCTTCGGGTTCATTAGCACATGCAGTTGTATTACCGGCTGATGGCTGGGGGGGTGGTGGATTTCCTTGGGCAAATGCACTCTGTTTACTGTCATTTCTTCAGAAAACGTTTTGAAATCAAACTGTTAATCATTATTATGGTTGCTGTTGTTGTTATGCCTAACTTTAAAAAAAAGCAAAGCAAAGCGAGGTAGCCTGCTGTTGACTTGGAGAAACAGAGATTTCGGGGACAGCTGTCTTGGAAAAGAAACAATGAAAGCAGCACGTCAATACCACAAGAAGCAGAGGCCAATTTCCTGCCTTCCTCGGGGAACACAGAGTTGGTGGTTTTGTTTTCCGTGCTTTCCGTTAGGTGTTCTGGGAGAACGGCCTGGAACTTTACTAAACTTGTAGGAATGAAAACGAGGGAGGCGTGTGCAAACCTAAGTGGAGCGCGGAGCAGTTCTGAGAAACAATGGCACGGTTCCAAGGGCCTCATCTGAGCGCCAGCCTCGAGTGCTGCTCTGACAAATTGCTGCCAAATTATGGAGCACCTTTCTTTCCAAGTGTAAAAGTATCGTATAATAAAACAATTATATGTCCATAGATGAGCACAGAGTTTATCAAACATGTTCAGCTTCATTGTCAGTTTCTCATGGGAAACCATTTCTTAACTGGTCCGTACCAGGCAACATATGAGGAAGCATAGCTCAAACAATGCAGTATTTAGCGATCAGGCACCTGATTTTACAAATGTATGAAACTGAAAACTCAGTTTCACCCTGCAGCAAACAAACGCAGTAATTAGTTGAAGCAGCTCTCAAAGAGCACAGGGCTTCGAACCCTGGCCTGTGCAGAATCACACGGCTGAATGCCACCCGTTCTTGAAGAAGGGCAATCCTTGCTGTTAAGCATCATATTCTATAATCCAGTGAAATCCACTCATAGACATTAACTCACGTGGAAAGTAGAAGTTCTTGAGGTTGAGGTGACAACATCAGTCCTCAGTAGCTGGAACAATCACTTCAGGTGGTCCAAAGGGGCAACCATTAAAACAGCAGCCTTCTGGTCCAGGCGCAGTGGCTCACGCCTGTAATCCCAGCACTTTGGGAGGCCGAGGTGGGCGGATCACAAGGTCAGGAGTTTGAGACCACCCTGACCAATATGGTGAAACTCCATCTCTACTAAAAAAAAGAATTAGCCGGGCGTGGTGGTGCTCGCCTGCGGTCCCAGCTACTCGGGAGGGTGAGGCAGAAGAATCACTTGAACCTGGGAGGCAGAGGTTGCAGTGATCTGAGATTGTGCCACTGCGCTCCAGCCTGGGCGACAGAGCGAGACTCTGTCTCAAAAAACAAAACAAAAAAATACCCCAGCAGCCTTCTCTCTTTCACCATGGGCCTCCCCAGAGGGCAGCCCCGAGACCTGGGGGCTCTGTGACGCGGCCACTGTACGCCACATTCTGGATGTTCCTCTCCCTTTCCCCTCCACTTCCCTTGTTTCCTTATGAAGGACATGGCTATTTTCATTTCGGCTTGGGCGGCTATTTAAATGTGTGCACCGTAACTGCCTCACCCAGAGAAGACTGTTTTCTAAACCCTCTGCCTGCATTGTGCATCCTCCGCCAAGGGTCTGGATTCCCTTTTCTGATGCTGGTCACGGGAGAAATTGTTTTGTGTCACAGACACTGGGTTTTTATGCAAGGTGTTTTCATGCCATGCCATGGAGTGGAGCTCAAGGCTCTGAGCAGGCCTGACACCTGAACCTGGACGAACTCGCCAAACCCAGCTCCAATAAGGAAGACAGCACACACTAGAGCACGGCAGGAGGACACAGACCGGGACCAGCCTGGCTCTGCCACTGCTGAGCTCAGACTCATCACTTCCTTATCCTGGGCATCCATCTCTCCTCGGTGATAATCTGCTAAGAGCCACCTCAGCAAACACACCTGTGTGTCCACTGCACACAGCCAGGCTCAGAGCACAGTCAATAGCAGAGCTGGCCAGGCAGCTGGCCCTCTCTGAGATCAGGGCTCAGACAAGCACTGAGGGTCTCTTTCCTGGGAGGCAGACCATTCTGCTTCCAAGTTCTTGAGGAGGAGTCTCCTTTCCCTCAACCCTCACAGCTCCGTGGGTGGTGACCTGTCAAGGTCCGTGTGGCTTCCTGGGAGGAAGGGGCATCCTTCAGCAGCCCAGGCTTTGGGACTTTTCCTTAGCCAGGCTGCAGCTAGCAGGGGCACACTCAGGCCCATACACACCGGTGCTACCTGCTGGGCCATGCCTGGGGAGCATCTCAGCAGCTGTGCTGTGGCCATGGCCAACAAAGAGCAACAGATAGCAAGAAAGAGCAGGGCATTAGCTCCTGCAGGACATCCCTGTGCAGCAGCCACTGGCCCGGAAGGGGGATCCCCAGGAGCTGGTGTCCCTGGCACAAGTCACAGCTATTTGACCTAATGCTCCCTGGCCATCAAAAGCAGCCAGAATAAACCTGAAACACAAATGGAGGGAAAGGGGGATTCTGGTTCCAGGTAAAATGAAGCAAGTCACTCTATATTTGTTTCTTCTACTGAATGTCTTTATAAAACCTGGACAGAAGGCACGGAGCAGCTACGTGAGGGCTGGGAAGAGTCAGTAGTAGTGGGCAGCCTTGGAAAGAAGATAAGAATTTCAAGTACCACGGAAAAGATGAATGGGCTTCCTAGGTTATCCCTCTGTTATCCTCAGCCCAAACTTACTACAGCCTGAGCCCTGGAGGCAAAGCCTGGCACAGATGGGGAGCCCCCTAGGGGCTCTAATCCACTTTGAGGAAGGAAAAGCATCTCCTACTGCTGGGGTTTCAATGTGTTCCTGTGTTGGAAACAACTGCCACTGTGACAGTGTTAAGACGTGATTAGGTCATGAGGGCCTCTCCCTCAGGAACGGATGAATGCTGTTACTGCTGGAATTGGTTATTGAGGGACTTTGGCCCCTTTTTTCCTGTCTGGTATGCTTCCTCACCATGGAATGCCTTCCACCATGGGGTGGCCCTCAGCAGATGCCAGCGTCATGCTCTTGGACTTCTCAGCCTCCAGAACTGTGAGCCCAATCAATTCCTATTCTTTATCAATTACCTAGATGGCAGTGTTGTTATAGCAGCAGAAAATGGGCTGAGACAACTATGTTCAGGGTGAGTGAGGAATTGTCCCTTTTTGGTGTTATCTCTGAGCCCTTGAACCTCAGCTCCTCCCTAAGCAATCCTGTGGTATGGGGGACAACAGGGGCCGCAGGAGCCCAAACCAGTGAGGGGGGGATGGTCCCTTTCTGATGGGAAGAGGTGTGCTCCCCCTAAGAGGTGGGTGAAATGTCTTTGTTTTTTACCTCTGTCTTCCTGATGCTTGGACCCAGATTGAGGTTTACTAATAGGAAGAGTTTAGTGGAGTGGGGTAAAGCCCCAGCTGTCTGTCCAGGGCACTGAAGAGGGAGCCCAGAGAACTAAAAAGTGCCAAGAAGATTGTGGAGGAAAACGAGTTCATGGAAGCAAACCAAAAAGTTGTTGATAAATTTCTGAATTCACCTGTTCAGGTGAGCTGTCTACTTCCCCGCCTATGCACATGTGGATCTGACCCTAAACTGCAGACTTTGAGAACTGACGTAAGAATTAGGCACTGCCAGTTCCCAAACTGGCTGGTAAGTGGTGCACAAAAGAACTGATCTTAAGAGGACTGCAAAGGGTTTGAAAATTGAACAAATATTGAAGCTGGTCAGAACTTACGAACTAACTAAATCCAACCAGGTTGACTGCCTGCTAAAACAAAAATATCAACATTATCTGTAGGATTTATATAAAACCCAGAGTCTCACAATATTCAAAATGACCAGGATACAATCGAAAATTACCAAGCATGCAAATAATCAGAAAAATAAACTCACCAGGGAAAAAATCAACTCATGCCAAGGCTGAGATGACCCAAAAGTTGAAATCATCTAACAAAAAGTTTAAGAGATCTGTTATAAAAATGCTGCAAGGGAAGATGCTCTTGAAACAAATGAAAGAACACAAATAGAAGCTATCAAGAATAATAAAGTAGAAAATTTAGTGTTGAAAAATACAATAACCAAAATTAAAAACTGTACTGCATAGGATCAATAGTAGAATGGAGATGCCGAGAAAAGAGTCAATAAAACTGAAGCCAAGTTAACAAAAAATCATCCAAACAACAGAAAGAAAAGTATTTAAAATAGACAAAAAGAGAACACGTGAGACAAGGTCAACAGATCTATTTATGTCACTGGAGTTACAGAAAAAGAGGAAAAATAGTACGGGAAAAAATTCAAAGAAATAATAGCTAAAATTTTGTCAAATTTGGCAAAAGATACACAACTGTAGATTTAAGAAGCCCAGAAAACTGCAAACAGGACACATTCAAAGAAATCCATTCCCAGAAAAATCATGATCAAACTGCTGAAAGCTTCAGAGAAAGTCTTGAAAGCCACTAGAAACAAACAATGCATTATGTACAAGGAAACAGTCATTTGAATGACTGTGGAATTCTCATCACAAACAACTGAGTCCATAGGAAGTAAAACAGCACTTTTGAAGTGCTGAAAGAAAGAAAAAAACCTGTCAACTCAGGATTCTATATCCAATGTTTAGGGATCCTTCAGGAATGAAGTTAGAGACATTTTCTGATAAAAAGGAAAATCTAAGGTAATTCATTGCCAGTAATCTGATCTTTAGAATGGCTAAAGGAAATTCTTTAGAAAAAAGGGAAATGATGGTTATAGTTATCCATATACTTACTCTACAGAAGCTTGGAACATCAGGAATGCAGGCAGAGTAAGAAAAATGTAAGTATATGGAAAACTATTACAGGCTATTTTCCTCAAGTTTTTCAAGATATGTTTATTAGCCAAAAGCAAAAATTATGACATGTGAGATGAGATTTTCAATTTATGTAAACATAATACATGACACTATAACATAAAGGGAGAGTTAAAAGGATCTATATAGTCATAAGATTTCTATATTCCACTTAAAAAGGTAAAATAGTGATTCCAATTAGACTGCAAAAGAAAGTATTATAATCCCTAAAACAGTCACTAGAAAAACTATATGAAGAGATATGGTAAAAAACACAACAAATAAAACAAAATACTAAAACAAGTTAAAAATAGCCCAAAAGAAAGAAGAAAGAAATAGGAAAAAAAGAGGAACAAACAATAAAATGTTAGACCTAAATTCAAACATTAATAATTACATTAAATGTAAATGATCTAACCACACCAAGGAAAAGACAGAGACTGTCACAATAGATTTTTAAAAACATGCACAAGAAAATGCTGTCATAAGGAATTCACTTCAAATGATACCTGTAGGTAGGTTTAAAGTAAATGGATAGAAAAAGATATACCATGCAAACACAAATGTACAAAAAAAGTTAATAAAAGACAAAGCAGACTTAAGAACAAATAAAATTCCCAGAGGGTAAGAAGGAATATTACACAGTGAGAGGGTCAATTCACAAAAACAAATCATCAATTCTAAATGTATATGTGTCTAACAACAGATTTCAAAACTCATGACAAAATTCAAGGAAAATTAGACAAATCTAGAATTACATGTGGAGACCTAAACATTTCTTTCTCAATAATCAATAGAACTAGGTGACAGAAAATTAGCAAAGATACACAAGTAAAAAATACTATCAACTGACTGGATTTAATGGATATTTACAGAACACTCTGCCCAATAACAGTATAATCTATACTCTTTTCAAGTGTACATAAAACATTGACCAAGATATGCCATATTCTGGGCCATAAACCTTAACACATGCAAAATGACTGCAATCATACAAGTTACATCCTCTGATCATAATGGAATTAGACTAGAAATCAACAAAAACCATAACAGAAAATTCTCCAAACATTTGAACAGTAAACATATCACTTCTAAATAATCAATAGGTCAAAGAGAAAGTCTGAAGGAAAATTAAAAGAATATACTAAACAGAACGAAACTGAAAATAAAGCATATTAAAATTTATGGGACAAAGCTAAAACAATTTTTAGAGGAAAATTTATAGTATTAAGTGTCTATATTAAAAAAGAAAGGTCTCAATAATCTAAACTTCCAACTCAAGAAACCAGAAAAAGAAGAGAAAAATAAACTCAAAACAACCAGAAAGGAAATAATAAAGGCAAAGGCGAAAATCAACAAAATTGAAAACAGCCAAATGATAAGAGTAAAATCCATGAAATTAAAAATGAGTTCCATGAAATGATCAATAAAATTTATAAATCTCTAAAAGACTGACAGAAAAGAAGAAACAAATAATCAATATCAGGAATAAAAGAGAAGATATTGCCACAGATCCCACAGATATTAAAGAGATAATAAGGTATTCCTACAAATAACTGTGTACTAAAATCCAACAACTATGAATAGACCAATTTATCAAAAACTACAAACTACCAAAACTCATCCAAGATGAAACTGAATACTCCTATAACTATTAAAGAAGTTGAATTCAGAGCTTGCAATCTTCTGAAAAAGAAACCTCTAGGGCCAAGATGATTTTACCAGTGAATTCTACAAAATGTTTTAAAAATAAGATTGATTTGACATAATTTTTTCCAGAGAAAGGAAGATTTTCTAAAGTGTTTTATGAGACCAGCATTACTCCACCATCAAAACCAGAAAAAGTCAGAAACCAGAAGAGTACAGTTCAGTATCTCTTATGAACACAGGGTAAAAATCCTCAAAAAAAATTGGCAAATCAAATCCAGCAATACATAAAAAGAACAAGACATCAAAATTAAGTGGGGTTTGTCCCAGGAAAGCAAGGCTGATTCAATATTTGAAAATAAATCTACATTATGAAACTACAAGAATCAAGACAGGGTGGCATTGGTAAAAGAACAGACACAAAGGTCAATGAAACAGGCACACACAGATATACAGTCATTCCTTGGTATCCATTAGGTATTGGTTCCAGGACCCTTCTAGAATACCAAAATCCATGGATGCTCAAGTCATTGATATAAAATGGCATAGTATTTGCATATAACCCTTGCACATCCTCCTGTAGACCTTAAATCATCTCTAGATTACTTAGGATATCTGAACAATGTAAATGCTATGTAAATAGCTGTTATACTGTATTGTTGAGAGAATAATGACAAGGAGAAAAAGTCTGTACACTTTCAGTAAAGATGCAACCATTCTTTCTTCGTTGTTGAGCATTTTTTATCTGCAGTTGGTTGAATACATGGATGTAGAACCCATAAATACAAGGGCCAAATGTAGACTTTGACAAAGATCTTTGACAAAAAAACCAAAGCAATTCAATGGAGAAAGGATAGTCTTTTAAACAAATGGCCCTGGAACAATTAGACACCACATGAAGAAAAAGTGAATCTAGATACAGACTTTATACCTTTCTCAAAAATGAAATCAAAATGGATCATGGACCTAAATTTAAAAGGGAAAATCATACACTTTCAGAAGATAACACAGGAGAAAATCTAAGCAACCTTAGGTTTGGAGAAGAGTTTTTAGATACAACATGATTCATGAAAGAAAAAAATGAATAAGCTGGACTTTATTAAAATTAAAAACTTCTTTACTGCAAAAGATGCTGAGACTCTGAAAATGTGAGATAGACTAGGAGAAGATATATGTAAGACACATACCTGAAAAAAGACTTGCATCTAAAATATATTACAAAAAGACTTAAAATTCAACAAGAAAAAAGTCAAACAATCCAATTAAAAAATGGGCAAGTCTTAACAGACACTTCACCAAAGAATATATACAGGTGACAAATAAGCACAAGGAAAGATATTTAACATAATCATTTGTCTTTAGGACTTGTAAACTAAAACAATGAGTATGATTACAATGGCTTTTAGAATGGCTAAAAATCCAAACACTGACAGTACCAAAAACTGCTGGCAAGGATGTGGAGCAAAAAGGATGCTTAATCATTGCTGATGGGAATGCAAAATGGCACAGCCACTTTGGAAGATTGTTCTGCAATTTCTTTCAAAGCCAGAGTCTTACTATGTGATCTGGCAATTACACACCTAGGTATTTACTCTACTGATTTGAAAGCTGACATCCTCACAAAAATCTGGCTGTGAATGTTTATAGCAGCTTTATTAACACTGCCAAAAGTTGTAAGTGACCAAAATGTTGTTCGATAGGTGAACGGATAAACAACTATGGTACATCCATACAACGGAATATTATTCAGTGAAAAAAATGAGCTATGAAGAAGACATGGAGAAAGCTAAATGTACACTGCTAAGCAAAGGAAGCCAGCCTGAAAAGGCTACATACTGTATGATCCCAATTAGATGACATTCTGGAAGAAGCAAAACTATACAGACAGAAAAAAGATAAATGGCTGCCAGGGGCACTTGCAGAAGGAGTGGGGGACTGAATAGGTGGAGCACAGGGGAATTTTTAGGGTGTAAAATTATTCTGTATGTAAAATTATTACTGTAATGGTGAAAACATGATATCATACATCTATCAAAGGCCATAGAAGCTTACAGCACAAAGAGTGAATCTAAGCAATGTATGCAAATTAACAACAACAAAACATTTAGAAGATCAGGGGATCCTGGGAAGAAACACAGACTGTGACAAGAGAATCTGACTGTATTATAAACTTATAAAACATTCTCACTGAATGGGGGAGGAGAGCTGATTTCTCCAAAAGTAACTTGAAAGTGAGTGGAGTCTATAAGACTAAAGGCAAAAGGAACTGCACATAAATACTGAACTCTAGTTGATAAAGTTGTTTCCCATGAGCACAGGTGTTAAACTCTCTGATACTATTCTTTATGTATACTGGGCTTGAATAATTAAGTAAATGGATGGCAGAAGGTGTGAGCCAGGTTTCTCATTGTGAGCAGGAGTTTACAGATGAGTAAGGAGAGGAGGCTAGAAGAATCCATGTGATAATGGATTAGAGTTGTAGATATCAGTAGGAACTAATGTTTAGCTTAATATAGACACAGATAATTGCATACAGAAATGTTTACAATATATATCTGTCCATGGGTTAGTACACACAAAGCTACTTCTGTGGTCTGTTAACTGAGAAGACTTAGAAATAACACCACCCCCGAGGCAAGGAGCAAACCTAGTGCCCAGTCCACGGTTTCTCATGCATTTTATAATAAAAGACACCAGACTCCTTCAAGAACTGGCCTTTTCTTCCCTAGGACTGGGACAGGAAATACACAAGATGGGCCTTGAGAATCTTGCAGTATCAGAAAGTCACGACACACTCCAAAACGAAATGAAGCAAAAGAACAAAGACAAACATTCCAGACAAACCACAATAAGGAGAGTATGACAAAGGGACACAGGAGCAAACTGCACAATCTCCCAGATGGCCAAAACTGGAATAATCTGAGCAACAAAATAAAGTAGTATTGGAAGACAACCCAAAATATCAATATCCCTGAGTCCATACTAACATAAAAAAAAGACTGAATACAGAAATAGGTGAGAGAGAAGAACTCTCCCACGCAGAAGCACTCCCAGTAACTTATGTAGATACTCTCTCTTCAAGGAGCAAAACTCCCCATTCCTAAGTGTGTTAAGTACAGCGACTTCTTTGGGACGAGTGCAGTACACAGGAGAGATGGGGGAAGAGTAATTTTATCACGGAGTCACCTGACAAACACCACTACCCAGCCAGGTAATCGAAGTTGACATCAACAATGATAAATGACACTGACAGCATGACTCCTTGTTATGATCTCAGGAAAATGACAGCTTATCTATGTGGTTTTTCTCCTCACATGCTATAACCCCAGTCAAATCATGCAAAAAGCATAAAACATTCCAAAAGAGGAACATTCTACAAAATAGTTAATCAGTATTCCTTAACACTGTCTAGGCCATCTAAAACTAAGGACCTGTCACAGCCAAGAGGGGCCAAAGGAGCTAGGATGACTAGATGTAATGCAGTATCCTAGGCAGGATCCTGGAATGGAAGAAGGGCAGTAGGTAAAAACTAAGAAAACTTCAAGATCATAGGACGTTAGTTAATATTAAGGTACCAACACTGGTTCATGAATCATAACACATGTACTGTACTAATGTAAGATGTCAAGTGTAAATGTCATCATAATAAGAATCAATGGTATAATTTGGGAAAATAGGTGTGGAGTATCAGAGAACCCTACTAATTTTTCAATTTTTCTGTAAATCTGAAACTATTCTAAAAACAAAGGCTATTAAAAATGAACATTATCTATCATATTAATATCCTAGAAAAACACAATCTATATCAAGTCAGAAAAAATATTTAATACAATTCAACATCCATTCATGATAAAAGCTCTCAGCAACCTAAGAATAGAAGGTAACATCCTCAATCTGACAACTGTATCTGCAAAAAACCCACAGTTAACATCATACTTAACTGTGCAAAAAAAGCAAGATGAGGAAATAGAAGACAATTGTTTTAGAAAAGAAGAAACAAACTCTCCCTATTTGCAGACAATATAATTGTCTATGGGAAAATACCCAGGAAATAATAGAAAAGTCTTAGAACTAATAAGTGAGTTTAGCAAAGTCACTAGATACAAGGTCGCTAAATAAAAATCAATCACCTTTCTATATACCACTGATAATGGCTCCAACCAAAATAAAATACTTAGATGTAAATCTAACAATTTGTATATAGGCTCTGTTTGTTGAAAATTACAAAATGCTGAAAAAGTAATCACAAGAATGTCCGAATAACTGAGGAGACATATCATGTTCATGGAAATCTCAATATCATAAAATTTAAATTCAAACAAACTGACCTATAGGTTTATTATCATTCCAATAAAAAAAACCCTAGGAGAATTTATTGCAGATAGACATGTTGACTCTAAAATTTAGATGAAAGGGCAAAGGATTGAGACTAGCCAACATATTTTACAAGAGACAAAAAAGGTTAGAGAAATCACACTGACAGGTTTCAAGACTTACTATACATAATAATAATTATGTATTTGCAAAGGGATAAATACCTAGATTGTTGGAGTATTGATGGAGTTACTAGATGGAGTTAATGGAATAGAAGAGAGATTTCCAAAATAGACCTACTGAAGCACAACCAAATGTTTATTGACAAAGGTGCAAAGGGATTTCAATGAAGAAAGCATATTATTTTCAAAAAGTGGTGCTGGAAAATTGGATATCCATAGGCAAATAGTGAAGCGTGATGTAAATCTCATGTCTTACTTGAATAAATTAACTCAAAATATATCATAGATTTAAATGTAAAACATTAAACTAAAAAAAAAAGAAAATACATGACAAATCTTCATGACCTGGGGTTAGGCAAACAGTTGTTAGATATGTCCTCCAAATCATGATTAAAAAAAAAGAGAGAGACAAATTGAACTTCATTAAAAAGGGAAAAAAATTGGTTTGTGAAAAAGTTTGGTCTATGAAAGTCAGGGTTTTTTTTTTTTTTTTTTTTTTTTTTGAGACGGAGTCTCGCTCTGTCCCTCAGGCTGGAGCAAAGTGGCACGATCTCGGCTCACTGCAAGCTGTGCCTCCTGGGTTCACGCCATTCTCCTGCCTCAGCCTCCTGAGTAGCTGGGACTACAGGCGCCCGCCACCATGCCCAGCCCATTTTTTTTGTATTTTTTTTTTTTTTAGTAGAGACGGGGTTTCATCATGTTAGCCAGGATGGACTCGATCTCCTGACCTCATGATCCGCCCGCCTCGGCCTCCCAAAGTGCTGGGATTACAGGCGTGAGCCCCTGCGCCCAGCTGAAAGTCAGTGTTAAGAGAATAAAAGACTAGCTACTCCTAGCTAGGAGAAAATACTTGGAAATAAGAAATCCAACAAGAGTCCTATCCTATCCAGAATATATAAAGATTTTTCCAAACTCAACAGTTCCAAACTGAAACTCAACAAACCACCTAACTTAAAAAAAAAAGCAAAAGACTTGAATTGACACTTCCCCAAAGAGGATATAAGGAAGGGTCAATAACCACAAGAGAAGATGCTCAACATAACTGGCCATCAGGGAAATGCAAATGAAAACAATAAGATATCATTACGTATCTATTAGAATGGCCAAAATAAAAAAACAGATCAATGGAGATATACCTACACGGTAGCGTACACTCAGCAAGAAAAATGAATAAGCTGTAGATACATGCAACAACTTGGATGAATCTCAAAGGCATTAACCTGAGTGAAAAAAGCCAGGCTCCAAAAGTTAAATACTGTCTGATTCCATTTATATGACATTCTCAAAAACACAAAGCCACGGCGTTGGAGAACATGTCGCAGTTGCCGAGAGCTGGAAGGGTGGTGGGGAGAGGCCGCGGCTGCAGGGGGGAGGCGTGGGGGTGTCCGGGTGGTGGAACGCCTCTGCACCGATTTTGGGGGTGGTTACAGAAACACACAGGCGCGTTAACATTCACGGGACTGTATACCCCACAAAAAGCCAATTTCACTACATGTTAATCTAAAAAATAAATTAACAAAAAGATGAGGGAAAACACATTTCCAGGTTACCTTCTCTTTAATCAAAGGGAGTTTTCTCCCCAAAGTTCAAGACACTAGGGACCAGTACTTCCTATTTAAAAGGGAATCTAGGTCACATTTTCTACAAAATCTTTCCCTCTGCGAGGCCCCACCACCTGCCATGCTCTCACAGAAGGCTGTCATCACGGAGGGCTCCTCCATCAGACTCACGGAGGACCAGGCACCTGCCTCCCGGGGCTCTATCCCAACACTCAGCACTGTGGGTGACCCAGAGTAGACATCCAGTAAGCACCTACTGGGTGAAGCAAGGTGGGTGGTGTCAGCATGGAGCCTGGGGACCATCCTTTCTTGGGAAGCTGGAAGACAGTGAAGGGCAGCATCTTCTGCAAACACAACCAGGGCCTACGGATCCCCACCCGGCATCTACTTCAACCTGGCCAAGAGGAACCTGATAAACCTTGCACACACGGCTGGCAATGTGGCGGGCCAGGAGCTCCTGTGGTCTGTGGTCCCTGTGGAGGCACACACTGAGAGTGAGCGGGAGAAGGTGCCCCAGGCCCGTGGGCTGGCTCTCCGTGGCATGCAGGAAGGCCATGGGGCCTGTGTGGCCCAGGCCTCTGCAGGCAGCCTTTGCCAGGCCTGTGAGGGCTCAGGCTCAGGTCAGGCATGGGGCTCACAGCAGGGGGAAGGTGCTGCCAGCTGTTTTAGTATGGTCCCTGGGGAAGGTGCGCCCAGCTTCATGGTGCTTGGCCAGCCAGAGGTGGGTGACCTGCAGAAGGAGCAGCTCCTGACACCTGGCTTGTGGCTTGCTCACTCTGAAGGCAGGGACACGATGTCACACACTTTCCATGGGCCTGGGCTACCAGGTTAGTTTGGACGTGCTCTGCATGCCATGGAGCTCATAGCCAGCTTGTGCACAGCTGCCCAGGCACAGAGGTGGCCTGGCACACACCCATGCCAGCCCCGTCCGATGCCTTGTTTAGAAGACTCAGCAGGGGGGTTCTCTGTGCTTGCCAGGAGCCAGGCTGAGTCCCAGCGCTCACTGACCCCTAAGCAAGACTTCCCTGGGCCTGGACAACCTGGCCTCTAGGAGGACAGGACACCACCACTGCCTGGTTTTTTGAAATGTCTTTGGGGCAAGCTTTCAAACATGTGCTTGAGGCTGAACAAGCACAGGCTTTCCTCCTACCCAGCCAGATGCTGTTTTATTCATCATGGAAGCAGAGGCTGTCCTCATCTGTCCTCACCAGGTCATCCCATCCTGACCAGGCATGGCCAGCATGAGCGCTGAGGGGCCTCCACAAATGAAAACAAATACACCGAGGATGGCCCTCCAAAGCTCGAGTCAAGCCCACCTGCCCTGGCTGCTTCCACCATTAGGATGACCATCTGTAGCCAGTCTGGACACAATCTCTTCTTTCCATACGCTTTACATACTATTATATATACGCATACGACACAGCGGCCATGGAATACAATGTGGTTTAAGTGAAAACAATGGCATTTGTTTCAGCATGTCAGCCGTGACCTCTATGACCCCACAGGGAACAAGGAAGAAGCTAACATTGAAGAAGACAGTTGCCCCAAAGGTCCAGGAATGTTCCCAACCAAGTCACACTACGTGAATTAAATGCACACACTTGCACTTGAGGATGCCAGACTGGGGCATGGAGGGAGTGAGCGTGCGGACAATGGGCAGGGACAGACTGAGTTGGTGAAACACAGACACCTCTGTCAGAACTGTGGGCCGGTGAGGCCACGATGCCACCAACCAACGCACTGATGCACCTCTGTCCACTGACAGCTGCTGCACCCAACAGGGTCGGCCAACGGAGGGCCACAGAGGACATCTCTGACTCATGAAAACGGATGCCTGACAGCGTCTGTGGATGAACAAAGCCCCAAGTCAACGTGGGTTTCCAACATGCTATGAGATATGCTGCAAAAAACAGTGGCATTTGCCGGCAAGCACCAGTGGAACCCTCCTGAGTGAGGTGACGGCGAACGAGGTGCCAGAGTGGAAGTGACAGGTGGGCCTGGGTCTTGGATGGGTAGCAGTTTGCTGGGTAGAGATAAAGTGGGTTTTCCAGATAGATCAGGAATGACCCACCCCGCTCCACCCAACAGCCCACTATATACCACCCATAGAGTGGCTAAGGGGAAATCAGGGAAGACAGTGATTAGGCGGTAGGATTTCAGAGGCTCTCGAATCCAGGCGCGGCTCCATTTTCTACCGTTTACCACCTCTGCGAAGGCTAAACATCTAGCTGCCATCTTCCGGCCCTGAGAACCTGGCTCTGAGCATGGGCTGCTATGGTGATGGGGCACTGCTGAATGCCCCAGCCCTGAGAACCTGGCTCTGAGCATGGGCCATTGCAGTTGTGGGGCACTGCTGAATGCCCTGGCCCTGATCACCTGGCTCTGAGCATGGGCTGCTGTGGTCCTGGGGCACTGCTGAATGCCCTGGGTCGCACGCCGAGGTGGGACTCCATCCCAGTACTCCTTCCAGCCCTGCGCACGGTGTGAAGTCATTTTCCTGCAGATGGTGGAGTTACTGGAGATCACAGGCTAAGGGTGAATTCATTACTTCTGGCCCAATAACTTTTAAGAAAAAAAGGAGCTTCTGGCTCCTCCCACACAAGGACCTGCCCCACCCAGTAGACACGTGACCTCCCCAGACACAACACTGAGAGCAAGTCCTGACACAGAGGTGCAGCTCAGCGCTCGGGCCAATGACGGGAGGATGCCACACTGGGGCAGGTGCCTGGCCATCAGTCCCTTAAGTCCTGCTCTAGCATTTTGGGAGCCAATTTCTACTTCCCCAGTCATTATCCTTCCTCCAAAGTCTCCCCAGAGCCCCTCACTGAGCCCTGACATCCACTTTGCAAAGCTGGCGTTGCGACTCCCATTTAGAAAGGAGGACTAGGCTCAGAGCCACGGCCTGACCTACGGGCTCGTGGGGGCTCCGAGCTTCACTGCTGCTCTCTCAGGCCTGGACGGTGGGCCCAGGCACTCAAATGCTGACGCGGGCTTTGGGTCATCCCTGTCTGCAGCCAGCCCGGCTTCTGCGGCTGTGCTCTGGATGAATCTCGACCGACTCAGGGCCCAGGCACTGGCCACCTCTGGGAAACGGGATGCATGAGAAAGCTGAGTGGTGGAAAGCAGCCTGGGTGGTGTGAGTGTGATGGTGACCCCACTCGAAATATCAGCCCCTCCTTGAACACAATGGTAATGGTAAGCTGGGAGGAAAACCAGCCTCCCTCCTCCCAAAATGGAGACACTGATGTCTACACCTCGGAGACTCTCGTATAAACATCAAGGCCGACCACACAGCACTCACCACCTCCACCATGGGTCAGGTTCTTGGTGCGAGGGCCACATGCAGTCCTGGCGAACCTCCCAGCCTCCTGGGGCTGTCTTCCACTGAGGCAGGCATCAAGGCATTCCATTCTGCAAAAATGGACGACAGTGCCACTCTCCTGAAGTGTCTGTCTTTGAAAATTGTCATTTCCAGAAGCATATTACCTATGATATCCTGCCATGGGTTTACTGTTGTTATTTTTAAATAAGTTAATACATTTAAAAAGTCTCAGGGCAGGGCGTGGTGGCTCAGGCCCAGCACTTTGGGAGGCCGAGGCAGGTGGATCACAAGGTCAGGAGTTCAAGACCAGCCTGGCCAAAATGGTGAAACCCCAACTCTACTAAAAACATAAAAATTAGCCGGGTGTGGTGGCGGGTGCCTGTAATCCCAGCTGTACTGGCTGAGAGGGGCAGCCTTCATACGCAGGGTGTATGAGGCTGAGGCAGAAGAATCTCTTGAACCCGGGAGGCAGAGGTTGCAGTGAGCCAAGATCACAATGCATTTCACTGCATTCAAGCCTGGGCGACAGAGCGAGACTCCATCTCAAAAAAAAAAAACAAAAAACAGTCTAAGGTTTAATTTCCAATATGGCAAATGTGCACAATATAGCCCTTATCAACAAAAGTCTTTGGGGTCCTCAATCATCTTAAAGAGGGGTCCAGAGGAATCAAGGATCTGAACGGTGAAGACCACTGTGAGCCCAACCGGGCCTGGCAGGGCTCTGTGTCACATATAGGAATGCCCCGGTAGGCGCCATCTAGTCCCGGGCACGCCAGAACACAACCTCAGAGCTCACCTGGAGGCCAGATTATGCTACCAGCCCTTGGAAATGAACCTTCCTCCTGGCTGAAGTGTGGGGCGCCTGGTGACAGTCTCACCTAGGAGGCTCGCTCCTGGAGGTGAGGCACCACATCCTTGAAGCTCCCCCAGAGGCGTATTTGCACTCACTTTCCCAATACTTAGAGCCTCCTAAACTTATTTAACAAAAGAATTATGCCTAAGACTTTAAGCACAAACTTAAGGAAGCCTACAGAGAAATGATTAAACTGTGACTGTCCTGGTATGAATGTGAATAATTATACATTAACACTCTTTACCATTCAAATAATTGTCATTCAGCTCAAAGCTGAATAACTGACTTCTGAATAGGTGCTAATGGTTTCTGAACAATAGCAGAAATAGAATCATACTGTGCAAAAAAAATCAGAGGAGGGCAGGGCAAGCAGGACAGCAAGTGCTCAAGCTCATGGACCTCAGCGCAGTCAAGGTATCGCTGAGGTTAATTATAGAAGGGAGGGAAATCAAGTCTGAGGAATTCTGCGAATTTCATTTGTCATCCTTATGCCTGCAAACCTTGCGTCTGCTCTGCTGTCTTTGGAGCGCTGGCTTTCTCTGCCTTCCCTTAGAAACACGCCAGACCTTGCAGACACAGGATGCTCTGATTCCTTCCCAGCCTCCTCTGCAGTAGAATGAACACGCTCGCCTCACACAATCCCAGACTCACAGGGCACAACCTTGTTATTGAACAACATGAAAGTAGAAAATCTGATTCCAGATGACACATTATCAATGCATGCAAAACAATAATGTCCCTCGTCTTGCCCAGAGTCAGCAGGGCCAGCCATCAGTTCACGTCTTCTCTTCGTTGGTTTCACTGCAGTTGGTAGTAAGTTTCAGCCCCACACCATTTCGTGCTCAATGCGCCAATGGTTGCTAAAAATGCACTGACCTGCCCAAAGAACCTAAGTGTGTAGGCTGCCCCCGTCAGCCAGTACAGGAACTCCTATTTGTTCATCAGAAACATCTGGAAGCTTCTTGCTGGTGTTCAGGAGGAGGGAGGAGAAGTCATGTTGGCTTTACCAGTAGACATTTCACGCTGCTCCCGCAAGGCTAAAAATAAGCTGCTTCTCAAACTGGGGCGGTGCCCCATCCACCCCACTGCCCACGCCCAGCAGACACCTCATATCAATGTCATCTGACTGTGTTTCAGGGAATGCTGACAAATCTAAGGGGGCGGGTGGGTCTGACTGCTCCCCACCCAGGTGGCTCCTTGAGCTGGTCTGAAGCAGCCCTGAGTTCTGTTCAATAATTTTCCATTGATCATCGTGCTGCTGCCGCCATTAGTTAATGTTTGAAGACCAACCCAACAGAAAGGAGCTGGGCCCTAAATTTCTTAATGAATTATTCTTTACCACGGGACATGGATTATGCCACGCGGCAGGCATATCATTACTGACAGAGCTGTCAGAAGGACGGGCAAAAGGAAACTGGCAAGCTTTAATTTCTCTGCAGAGAAATGAGAAGCTCTTTGGGGATTAATCTCAGTATCAACATTGAGCCTCTGCCTCGGGGCAGCTGAGGAATTCAAAAGGAGTTGTGCCTGGATTTTGAGTGATGGAATCTGGCTCCAACTGCACAGCTGACTTTGGTTGCTCACCTATTCAAATGAGGACGAGAGGCATGCAGGTGAGGCTGGCAGCTCGGCAGGACAGGGACATGCAGGTGCCCGCAGGGGAGTGGGACAGGGAGGCCAAGGTGCTTGCAAAGTCATTGAGGGCAGAGGGGCCAGGCTATCAAGACATTGTGACCTGCTGCTCTCCTGGCCGGGACTGGGGTGCAAAGGTACCTTCCGTGTGCAGTGGCTAACAGCATCAGACAGAGCCCGTGGGTCCCTTTGGCTTTTCACACGAGGCACCAAGTTTGTCTCCTGAAGAGTCCGTACTCATCCTGTTACAGAGGATGAGCTCAGAGGGTCTCCCTGTCCACTCAGGTCAAGGAGCTCGGCACCCTCCAACTCCTTGGGGTCCCTGGCAGAGTCTGGTCCCCACCCCTCCCCACCCAGTGGCAGGGGCCCCATGCCAGGGCCGTCTCCCTTCAACACGGGGATTTCTAAGGTCACTCGAGAAAGCGCCTGATGTCTTCTGGAAATATGGATGTTCCAAGTTCAGGCTTACATGACATGGGGAAAAGACCCAGTATGGGCATGTTCAGATTTACCAATTAGTTCATTTGCTTATTAATTTGTTTTTTTCTTTTTTTTTTTTTTTTTTTTTTTGAGACGGAGTCTCGCTCTGTCACCCAGGCTGGAGTGCAGTGGCGCAATCTCTGCTCACTGCAAGCTCCACGCCCCTGGGTTCATGCCATTCTCCTGCCTCAGCCTCCCGAGTAGCTGGGACTACAGGCACCTGCCACCACGCCCGGGTATTTTTTTTTTTTTTTTTTTTTTTGTATTTTTAGTAGAGACGGGGTTTCACAGTGTTCACCAAGATGGTCTTGATCTCCTGACCTTGTGATCCGCCCGCCTCGGCCCCGCAAAGTGCTGGGATTACAGGCGTGAGCCGCCGCGCCCGGCCAATTTCTTATTCTTAACAAACATTATGTGAGCAGCTACCTTGTGCTGACCTTTGTGACAGACACCGCAGGGTGATGCTGATGGCACTGGGGCATGGGGGCATCGGGGCTGGCACTCAGCAGTTGTCACAAGCAGACGTGCTAAGACCAGGGGGACAGAGAGCAGGGGGTGATGGGGCACACGACAGGGACCACGGTCAGGGAGGCTTCTGGGGAGGTGACACTGGCGCTGAGACCTGCAGGCGGGCAATGGTGGGAGGGCCGATGGCTGATGTGGGCAGAGTGTGGCTTGGCCAGAAGGAGGGGTATGGGCGAGACCCAGGGAGCAACACACGCCACATAGCGGGCCAGGAGAGGGCTGGGTCTGACCCTGATAGCGTCAGGAGACCAAGCAGAATTTACAAGCAAGGGTGGCATAATCAGGTCTCTTCTGGGGCCCCTGAACTCCCCCAAGGCAACCACCACCATTATGGACCCTGCAGGGTCTGCCCCTTGGCCCCTTCCTCCTCTGGCACACCACATCAGCCACCACTGGCGTCACCCACTCCCTACACTGCCTCACCTTCTTCAGCCTTTTTCTCAGCCACTTGTATGGGTTCATCGCTCACGTCCATGCCACTGACCCCAATCCCTAACCTTCCCACCTCTGTCCTTATTCTCAAGTGACTGCTGCAATTCCCAACTTTATGCCAAAATGAACCCCTTTGTCTTCTTTTCCCTGCCATCCACAGTCACAGCTGCTTCAGGTTCCCCTTGTCCCCTGGTGCTGGCTCCATGTCCCCTCTTCCCTCTCTCGCCCAGCACCTGGATGGTCCAATGAGTCCTGTTCAAGTCCAGCCTGGCTCCTGTCATGGCTTGAGTAGCTCCTCACTGCCTCCCAGTGAGAACTGATGGCCTTCTTGGCCTGGAGGGAGGCTGGCAGCCCCTCCTCACACCCCTCCTGCTCCAGCCAGAAGGGATCACTTGCTGTTTCACACACAGGGCTGGCCTCAGTCTATGCTGTTTCCCCCCTTACTCCATGTGTTCAAATCCCATCTACCTCAAAGTCTGGTGCAAATGCTACCTCCTCCATGAAGCTCTCCCCAGCCCACAGAGCTGAAGGCTACCTTGCCACCTGCAGTGCTGGCTTACCCAGGGCTCCTCATATACCTTTCTGGCAGCACCAAGCCCAGGGATTCTTGGGGGTTCTGTGTGGTTGTAAGTCATCTTTGCATCTCCTACAGCTTTTATACACAAGAGATGGCCAAAAACAGCTGGAAGAAATAGAGGACGGGTCTTCACAGTCTGTACTTTACAGCAGAGGAAAGGACAAAGACCAGATATGAAAGGAAGTGTGATGAGTAAGTAACTATTGGGGAGTGCCTCACATCTTGTGCCAGTCACTATGGACAGGTAACAGATAATCCCCAACTTAGTGGCCCCAAACAACACAAATTGACTTTTCTTTCATGGCCTTAATGGGCCAGGAATTCAGAAGGGTCGGGCTCAGCAGTTGTCACTTAGGGTCTTTTGCATAGCTGCACTCATCCGAAGGCTCGACTGGGGCTAGAGGATCTATTTCCAACAGGGCTGACTTCCCTGGCTCCTTACCACGTGGGCCTCTCCTGGACACAAGCCCCAGGCTGCCTGTGTGTCCTCCAACACGGCTGCCCTCACAGCAGGTGACTGAGAGGACACTGGGCGCTGCAAGGCCTCTTATGACCTAGCCTCAGAAGTCGCACATCATCACTTCCCCCATATCCTGCTGTAGCACAGGGCCAGACCCAACTCCATCTGAGAAGGAACAAGAGTGGGAATACCAGCAGTGAAGCTCACTCTGTGTTGTATGGAGACTGGCTATCCCATGACTCTTTTCTTGACAGCATCATGGTATTTCAGAATTTAGCAGGGAACCCTGGACCAAACATCACAACTTCATCTATGACTTCATTGACTGATTCTAGTAATACCGGGTGTATTACAACAATCTTAAAATCAGCTCCAACAGTTTTTGCAACATCTCCCAAGTTCTCAAAATTAGAATTAATTATCTAAAAGTTGGGCAGATGGACTTCAAACAGTAACAAAACCTATAGTGACAGAAAGGACATGAGGACAGGGTCTCCTAAGTCCCCTTAAACACCACTACACTCCCATTCAAACTTAGCAACTTAATTCTGACTCTTTTAATTAGGCTGAAACTCCATGACCATATTATAGAGTAGGGGAGGAGAAGATTTTTCATTTTGAGCAGCAAAGAGACGAAACTGAAAATGACTGATATTTAAATTTGCAATATCAAGTTTCCATGCATCACTTAAAACTTTAAAAAGTGTGACATATACGTGATCAGAAGTTCAAATTCTTCCAAAAGATCTGTGGAAACACCAATGCCAACTGTTCCTGCTCAGTCTGCATGAGGCTGCTCCCTTCTGGTGAAGAATCAGACAACACTGAATGTGACCTGGGGTGAAACGTAAGACCCCTCAGGGCATGTGGGCAGCAGTGATGCTGGAGACCGTCCTTACAATACCCACGAGCGGGCAACCCAGGACTACAGCAGCTTCAAAACCAGCTCGTGTTCCCAAGGACGAGTCTCGGCTGGACTCCACCTGCATATGGCCCTGTGCCATCAAGGACCTGGCCAGCAGAGATCTTCCCAGTAAATTTACCCCTTCCTATAAGCTTGCACTCTGGAGTCAGAAGGACCCAGGTTCAAGTCTCATCTGTGCCAAGAATCAGCTGTTGGAGCTCAGTCACTGTCTAAAGCTGAGTTTCCTCCACTTGGATATGAGGATCACAAAGCATTCGGCAGAGGTCCTGCCACTTGGAAAGCACTCAGCGAGCAGAAGCTACTCATGGTCCCTCACTGCACTGAGAGTCTGGAGCTGACCTTGTGGACCTGAGCCATGCGCAGGCTGTGTGGTTCTGTGAGAAGAGGGAAACTGTAACATAACATGGTATTGGTGGAAGACGAAGGAAGTTTCAGCCAAAGAGAAACTGCCACAGGAGCTAGAAGGGGCTGGTTGAGAAGGCAGAACAAACTACAGTGCAGACACGTGACAGCAGAATCGAACCCTAGGCCCCCGATCCTGGCAGTTTACATGGAGGACCGTGGAGCCGACTCCTCTGCCTGCAGAAGCCCCTCACTACTGCTAAGGACAAGAGTTAACATGGATGTGTGAGCTGTGCTCCTCTCAAGGGCATAGGGTGCCGCTCCAACCTGGACGTCTGCATCCTGCAGGCTGTAGCCCACCCGGAGCACGGACAGACCTCCGAGGAAGTGGGCAGACCCCAGCCCTGGGCAGCACTTTGGAAAGCTGTGGCCGTGCTGGGGCAATAGGCATGCCATGTGCACAAACTCAAACCACCACCTGGAAAAGGTGGAGAAGTTGACACAGTGATGTTTCAGGTCCAGGAACATTATTAATTTGACATTCTGAGTAATGAATCTCCATGTTCCCTGATGGCAGCAGGCTGTGGAAATATTAGAGAAAACACTCCATAATTAGATAACTCTGCCTTCATCACTTGATCCATGGCTACTGATACGGAACTTCGGGCCAGATAGGGCAGCGCTGATCCACATGCCTGGTCTAGCAGAGGGACTGGCAGCGAGGGGCTGGGCAGGGTCTCTGAGGATGGACACCCTGTGCTCCATGCACAGGTGAGAGCAGCTGCCTGGGTTGTGGATTCTGTGTGAAGCTGGCTGGACAGGGACGGCTGCAAGGCTGAGTGCAAGGCTGCAAGGCGACACCACACCTCACCTCCCAAGACCACTTGCTTGGCTAGCTAGAAAAGAAGAGTTAGGCAACAGTGTCCAAAGGTCTGGCCCAAAGGCTTCCTCTTCCTGTCCATCAGGTCAGTGTATCCACCCCATCCTGCAGGGCTCTGGAGAGGACCGGGAGGTCCACTGACAACTCACAGACCTCCCAGACTCACCCTACCCTCCAGGTGCAAACCGAGAGTGCACTCAGTATCTCGCTGAGGCCATACTAGGTTGCATCTTCACATCTGGGATATGGAGGCTACAGTTTTCATGATCTTTCCCCCAAATTTGCTTTCAAGGAATAAAAGTCCATAATATTTACTATTTTCTTCCAACATATTATGAAAAACCTCAGCCATATAGAGTTGGAAGAGTTTTACAATAAATAACTTTATACCTCAGATGATATAATTGACATTTTAGCCTGTATTTGTTTTTATCATATATCTATCCATCTCTCCACCCCCTATCCATTTTATTATTTTTGCTGCATTTCAAAATAAGCTGCAGACATCAGTGTACTCTCTCCAAGTCCTTCAGCACATATACCATTAAGAGTTCAATGTCCATTTATGGTTCTTTTTTCCTTTAAGGTGGAATTTACACACAGTGAAATGTACCATCTTCAGCACATCATTTGATGGCCGTCATGGTCTAGAACATTCCCTCATGCCCCTTCCCAGCTAGTGACTGCCTGCACAACCCCAGAAGCAGTTCCTCTTCTAACTTTTCCCTATCCAGATTGTTTTTGCCAACTGCAGAGCTCTGATAAATATAATCAGAGGCACGCTCTTGCTGTGTCCGGCTCCTTAAGCTCAGCATGACATTACTGAGACTCATCCACGGGGCTGTGTCTGTGGATTATTCCTTTTCAACGCTAAGTTCACAGATAGGAACAGGCTCTACATGGATATCCCTCAGGTAATTTATCCACTTTCCTACAGATGGACATATAAGCAATTCCCAATTGCAGCAATTATAAATAAAGCAAGCAAAGCTGCTGTGAACACTCTTGTATACGTTTTTGTGGACGTAGGTTTTAATTTCTCCTGGATAAATGCCCTAGAGTGGAATTGTTGGGTGATGGGGTAGGACAACACTTAGTTTTATAAGCAGCTGCTAGACCTTTTGCAAAGAGATTATAACATTTTAACACCCACCAATGTATACGAGAGGTGAGGCTGCTGCACAGTCTCTGCGACATTTGGTGGTGTCTGATCTGAGCTGCCCTGGGATATATGCAGATGTCTTTCACTGTGGTTTTAATCTGTACTTCCCTAATGACTGATGATGCCGAGCACTTTCTCATGAGCTCAGGGGCCAATCTGTGTATTACGTCTTTGTGATGAAAATGTGAGATGTTTTGTCCAGTTATTTACTGGGTTGTTTGTCCTTTTATGGAGTTATCGGAGTCTTCATATACCCTGCTTAGAAGTCCTTCGTCAGATATGTTTTGTAAAAATTTCTCTCATTCTGTGGCTTGTTACTCATTTTCTTAATGAAGTCTTTTAATAAAGTTTAATTTATTAATAATGTCTTTTTTATTTTGGTGTTACAAGAAATGTGTGCCTACCCAAATCAGAAAAATACTCTTCATGTTTTCTTCTAAGAGCTTTAGAGTTTCAGCTTCACCTTTAGGTATATGATATAGTTCAAATTAATTTTTGTGTATGGTGTGAGGTCAAGGTCATGGTGAATAATATTCATCTGAAAATGGTTATCCATGGGAGCTAAACTATGAGGAGGTAAAGACATAAGAATGACACAATAGACTTTGGGGACTCGGGGGAAAGGGTGGGAAGGGGGTGAGGGATGAAAGATTACAAATCAGGTTCAGTGTATACTGCTCACGTAATGGGTGCACAAAATCTCACAAACCACCATTAAAGAACTTACTCATGTAACCAAATACCATCTGTTCCCCAAAAACCTATGGAGATAAATAAAATAAGTTATGGAACAAATTTCTAACCATTAAAGTGATCTGAAAATGGAATGGAAAAAAAAATGGATATCCAGTTGCTCATCACCATTAGTTGACAAGACTTTTTTTTTCTTTTTTCTTTTTTTTCTTTTTTTTGTGATAGAGTCTTCCTCTGTTGCCCAAACTGGAATGCAGTGGCATGATCTCAGCTCACTGCAACCTCTGTCTCCTGGGTTCAAGTGATTCATATGCCTTAGCCTCCTGAGTAGCTGGGATTACAGGTGTGCACCACCATGCTCGGCTGTTTTTTGTATTTTTAGTAGAGACAGGGTCTTGCCATGTTTGCCAGGCTGGTCTTGAACTCCTGGCCTCAAGTGATCTGCCTGTCATGGCCTCACAAAGTGCTGGAATTACAGGCGTAAGCCACCATGCCTGGCCAACAAGACTTTACTTTCCTCATTGATCTACTTTGTGTCTTTCTCAAAGATACAAGAACTGCAAAAACGTTGGTCTCTATACTGTTCCATTGTTCTAAGTTTTGATCCTTATTGCAGTGTCTTGATTACCATAGATTTGTAGGAAGTCTTGAAACCAGGTAATGTAAGTCCTACAAATTCATTCTTCTTTTTCAAGATTGTTTTAAATATTCTAGGCTCTTTGCATTTTGAAATAATTTAAAAGTGTGAATGAACAGAATACAGAGGACAATTTGTGTAGATGTGACCTCTCCGCAACACTGCGTCTTCCAATAACTAATAAAGATCCATTTACTTAGGTCTTCTTTAATTTCTTTCAGCCATGTTTTTATGCTGTTTAGTAGAGAGGCCTTGCATATCTTTAAATAATAATCTTTAATAATGCTAATGTTAAATACATAAAGTAATTGTTTTATAATTTACTTTTTAATTACATTATATAAAAATAGAATACATTTTATGTTAAAATTGTATCCTCAAGCTTCTTAAATTCACTTATTGGTTTTAATAGTTATTTTCAATATTCTTTAAGATATTCTATATAAATAATTTTGTGATCTGAAAATAAATACAATTTTACTCGTAACCTTTCTGTCAATGTATTCCTTTTTTTCCTTCCATTTTTATATAGGACTCTTTCATCATTTCACATTATTTTTGTCTCGTAGAAAATATGTACCAGGCTCTGGCTTTTTAAACCAGTCTACTAATCTATGTCTTTTTATTTGAATCTTAAAAACATTTACACTTAATGTAATTATCAATATGATTGGATTTAAGTCTACCAACTTGTTATTTTTCCCATCTGTTCTTTGTTCCCCCTTTACCCTGCCTTCTTTTACAATTTTTTTTCTTTAAAAGAATTAGCATTCTATTTTATCTTTTCTGTTGGCCCATGAGCTATAGATTCTGGTTATTTTTAGTGGTATTCTAGGATTTTTAATATGCATTCTTAATTTATCAAAGTCTGCCCTCAAATATTATACTTGTTCATAAAGTAAGAAACTTAGAACAATGTATTTCCATTTCCCCAGTCTCATCTTCTGTGCTGTTGTTGTTCATATGTTTTCCTTCTACTTATATTGTAAAATACAAAATACATCTTTGTTAACTTTACCATGAACAGTTAATCATCTTTTAAATAAAATAATAGAAGAAAATTTTCATACTTGTCCACATTATTTTCTAGTTCTAGTGATGTTCACTTATCTGAAATTGGTTCAACTTACAGTTCCCCAATAGTTGTCTGGTTTCATGTGGTTTACAAATGCATGTATGACTTTGTAATCTGCAACAGACTCAGTGGGATACCATGCAGACCTCTGGAATTCTTTCTCTGTATAGTTCCCTCTTCTCCCAAACTCCGCCCACGAATTCCAGCCAGCTGGAGCACTAGGGCCCATAGACTAGAATATTTGTAGCATCATTAGTTTTAAAGGCAAAAACTTCAGAACCCAAATGTCTACTGACAGAAGGAAAGAAAACAAATTATTACTTCACCTGGGTGGCACACATATGAATCTGTCCTTTATTATTTATACCTCATAAGTCAGTTTTGAATATCCCTTTGTTCAAAGTAAATATTTCATAATAAAAATAACGAAACTATCAACTTGCCATCAATGTGCTCGACAATTACTCTCAATGAAACTCTTGAAACTGCTACTCTTCTCATCCGATAACATATGATTGCAAATGTATTTATTTACATATTTTTCTTGCTTTTTTTCCCCCCCGACATTTAAATTTACAACAGAAGAGGGAAGAGGAAAGACCCAAGCGTTTGGGGTCCATGCCCTGAGCTCTGGGTAGGGGCAGGGAAGGCCCGTTCAATGCTCACTCTCAAGAGAGAGCCAGGTCCAGGGACATTAAACAAAACTGTGAAAATGGGTTGACATTTTGCTTATTCATTGGTTCACTGTCACAGCACTGGCAGGCACTGCTCTGAGTGCTCAGACAGAGAAGAAAGCTCTCCTGCCCCAGTTTCAGGAGCACACACTGGCAGGGTGCAAATGCCAACCTGCAGTGCACCAGTGACTACCATAGTTGAGTCAGGCAACGTTTAGCTGTGTGCTCCTTGCCCCCCCATTCCCCTCACTTGCTGCCTTCCTGAGAGTCCATTTTGTCCATAACTGTATCCATAGCACATCAGAGAATGCCTCCTGGTACTCAGGAACCAGCTAGGGCAGAGTGAAGCACAGAGCAGAGAGCCTGGTGCTGTGGGAGGGTTTGGGGAGAGTGACCCTGTGGGCCCCCAAGGCCGCGGGGGCTGTGCTGAGCCAGGAGGGGCTGAGGCTGGCTCCCCAGACCCCAGTGACCCCACCCTAATCACGCTCACCCTCTTGCAGCAGCCTACGTGGGCACACGCTTTGAACATGTCATCCCAGAGTGCAGGATCCCAGCAGGCAGCCATTTATTGTGGCCTAGAGCTTAACAGTGAGTAGGGGGAAGACATAACAGGTTGAAAAATGTTCTTTTCCCAGTTACAGTATGAATTGGTTCCATTTGTTTCATGTGGAGATGACAAACCAAAATACTCCTTCTGAACAGCTGCGGGGCTATACCAGCCACACTTCCTGTAACTCGTACACATAGCAAGCAAGGGCAGAGGGCAAGAGTCCTTGGGAAGTTCTGTTGGCTGCAAAGAGCAGCACTTCCTAATAACGGCCCGATCTTCCCTGAGTTCCAAAGGACCAGGTGGAGTCAGCTGTCTCGACTTGCTAACTACCACTGGGATTTTGGAGAAAAGACTCCGTGAAAGAAGCAGGTGTTTCTTTTGCTGACTGTTTGGTGGCCTCATTTTACCCTCATGACATTTTACGCATCGTTACTACTGTCCCCACTTTACGGACAGATAATCAGAGGCTTGGAAAGGGTGTTATGGGCTAAACTATGTTCTGCCAAAATTCGTATGTTGAAGCCCTCACCCTCGGCATTTCAACTGTATCAGCAGATGGGGTCTTTAAGAGGTGAAGAAGTTCACATTCAGTTGTTCAGGTAGCCCTAATCCGATCTGACTGGTGTCCTTCTAAGAAGGGGAGGTTATGATATAGAGACCTGAGGGATGCACACCCAGAGGAAAGGCCTAGTGAGGATACAGCGAGGGGACGGCCATCTGCGGGGCAAGCAGGGCGGCCTCAGCACCTTGGGCTGAGCAGCTGAGACCCTGCCACAGCTTGGTCTCGGACTTCCAGGCTCCAGAGCTGAGAAAGATTTCTGTTGTATAAGACCCCAGTTGGCAGCACTTCGTTTTGGCAGCCTGCACAGGTCAATACAAAGGCTAAGACTGTTTCCCGAGGTTGCCCCAGCATGCACCAGGCAACCACACAGCATGTGCCAGCTAATGGCCCTGACACAAGAGTAGGGTCCACGTGGTGACAGTATATCTGAGTGGGCACACGGACCGGCTCTAGACAGCCTGAGAAGGTGACGCGCCTGAGCGGGCACATGGACCAGCTCTAGACAGCCCAGGAAGGTGACATGCCTGAGCAGAAGGTGACACGCCTGAGCGGGTACACAGACTGGCTCTGGACAGCCTCGGAAGGTGACATGCCTGAGCGGGCAAATGGACTGGCTCTGGACAGCCTCGGAAGGTGACACGCCTGAGCGGGTACACAGACCGGCTCTAGACATCTCAGAAAGGGGACACACCTGAGCAGGCACAAAGACCGGCTCTAGACATCTCAGAAAGGGGACACACCTGAGCGGAAGGTGACGCGCCTGAGCGGGCAAACGAACTAGCTCTAGACATCCCGGGAAGGTGACATGCCTGAGCAGAAGGTGACATGCCTGAGCAGGCACACAGACTGGCTCTAGACAGCCCGGGAAGGTGATGTGCCTGAGCAGGCACATGGACTGGCTCTAGACATCTCAGAAAGGTGACACACCTGAGCGGAAGGTGACACACCTTAGCAGGCATGCAGA